>NC_084597.1:32082377-32327377 GCF_033807715.1 Cololabis saira | reverse complement strand
CATCCATCCATCCATCCATCCATCATCCATCCATCCATCCATCCATCCATCCATCCATCCATCATCCATCCATCCATCATCCATCCAACCATCCATCCATCCATCCATCCATCCATCCATCCAACCATCCATCCATCCATCCATCCATCCATCATCCATCCATCCATCCATCCATCCATCCATCCATCATCCATCATCCATCCATCCATCCATCCATCCATCATCCATCATCCATCCATCCATCCATCCATCCATCCATCCATCATCCATCATCCATCCATCCATCATCCATCATCCATCCATCATCCATCCATCCATCATCCATCATCCATCCATCCATCCATCCATCCATCATCCATCATCCATCCATCCATCATCCATCCATCCATCCATCCATCTATCCATCCATCCATCCATCCATCCACTCACTGAAAAATGCATGACTCATAATCTCTTCATTTAATAAGCACTTAAAGATATGACCCTAAAAAATAACTGAAAGTACCGTAGTCAAAACTGTTTAGCATACGTGATTTCATGCTGCAAATCTTTCCATATGTTACGACCTTTTCTGCAGCAGAATGAAAAACAGAGATTAGTGCTCACATCTTGTCTCCAGACAGGGTCAGGGGGCTTCCAGTAGCTGAGTCAGACCACTTACTGGAAGTTATGCATCACCCCTCTTCCCCTCACCCATTTCGTCCCTCGTTCCCGCTCCTCATTCATTGCACATATGATTTTCTCTCTTCAACAGAACGTGTCCCCTTGTTTGTGATTCATTTCTGAACCTGTTTTTCTTTTAAACATACATGAAAAACAACAGTGAGAGCATGTAGGCGTACACTGTAACAAAGCCAGATTATTTCTGGGCCTAAATTTGACTTTTTTTCAAATGCATGCATACGATTCCTATAAAAAAAAAAAAAAACAACTAAACTACAGAAGCTCATTAATGTCACTTTTTGTCCCCACCCTTTGCCCCCACACCCCCTTCTGAACTGTAATGATCTCACCCAGCTGTCCCAGTCTAATCCCATCCACGCTTACTGCAGCTCTCCAGTCTGCTGCTGACCAGTGACATCACTTGTTTTGTCCATGTCACCATTTCCCTGAAACCCCTAACCCACTGCCAGTCAGACATTACATTTTGGGTTTTTGTGCATTGATTTAGCAAACATCTATGTAATTAATAATCAGTTTTAAATCAGACAGAGTGGTAAGCTGCATCAGAGAAAGTGAAACTCCTGCAATATTGTGAGCTGGGTAAACAAGTTAATTGTATCTTGGTTTTTTTATTCACTACTGAGTTCAGCTTCAGGCTACAGTGGAGCTTTTACATGATGTTTAAGAAATCTCTGCTGTATAAGTGAATAAAATACAAGCCTCACCTGTGGAACATCAGTAAAGTAAAAGTCTCAAACATTTCTCATATTGTGTTTGCCTCTTCTTTGTTTTCTCTCTTTTTTAGTCACTACAGTGGTTTCATAATATCTCTGTATCAAATTATACACTCAAGGGTCATACTTTCCTTGTTTTCCCTGTGCATGTTTAAAAAAAGGTCAGCCTTTTATATTGACTAATATGAAAGTCAGGAACATGTGGTGCAACTTAGAGTCATATAACAGAAAAGGTTTCACAATAGATGTTCTAAAATTGTGGGATATTGCAATTTGTGTGTTAATTTGTTTTTTCCTGTAACTATTTTTTCCCCTGGCCTGTATGCCTACTTAAATATCTTTGTTTTTGCAAGAGGAAAAACACATGATATAAAGTAAATTACAGTTTACTTCAGATACAGGACTTCCACTTGTTTTTTTTCCAGTTATTTTGTCCAGGCTTGAAACTTTGCTCCAGTTTCAGTCACTGTTCAATCACTGTTCAATTGTCAGACGATGTTTGCTACAGGCATCAAGTCACATTTTGGGTTCAAATATTGTTTTTCAAGATCAACACATAAAAAGACCATTGTTCCTCTTTTCTATCTCATATTTATACTTTCTTGCATGAAAAATGGAACACTGTGGATCATCATAACTGTCACACATTTCTACAGTAGACCTGGTCTACATAATTATAATTTATTAATTTATTTATAATTATTATTAATCTGGCTTTCCACGAAGATGCATATATTTTTGTGTTGTTTCAGTCAATTTTTCCCAACTTGACTCTCTTTTTTTTTAAATAATTTAATCATTCGTTAATGGTCACTGATGGGAGCCAACAAATAGATCACTGGACAGCTGATGACATCATCAGCATCACAGAAATCATCACATGTTCTGTATAAAGCTTTAAAAACTCATTGAGGTGAACTGTATTTACATTTACATAGTTGATCTTGTATGTTACCGGAAGTCGTCCTCAGCAACACATGGACGGTCAGCTGTATCGAATGGTTAAGAGCCAAATCAAATCCAGTGAGAGCTCTCATCAGCCCCACAAAGGTCAAGTGCCACCGGGGGAAGATGCATGTGCACGTATGCATGGGCGTACTTTTGTCTCAGTGCATTTATGAGCTACGAATATCTGAGTACAAGCGGAAGCTGTGTGCTGGGGTGTCTGGTGTAGGAGTTGGGTTATTGAAATGAGAAGACCCTGCAGCCTGAACGACTCAGAAATCAGCTATTCTCGCCTGAATGGTGATGTGTCAGAATGTAAGAGGCGTCAGTGATCAAAAACTGAGCACCGCCCACAACCTCAGGACCCAGCTCAGCTGTGAGTCTAAAGCAGTGTTTATGTAATTCGACGTTTATGCAAGAAAAGGGATTGGATTGGGCGAGGTGGATGGCAGCAGTGTAATTGAGGGGGTGGATGTGAGTGCAACCACCTTTGCTTTAATTGCCATATTTCTGAGGAAATTAGACTGTTGGAAGGAGCATTGTATATATATTTACAGTATATTCTAAACATTTACAAAAGCAGATGATGTGTGCTTTTTAAACTCTTGAACATTAAAAGGAACTGCCTCCAGTTTGAGTTTCCTCCTGCTCAAATGGTTTTACTCTTGCTGTGTCCTCCGTAAAGCCATGAAGATGTCAAAAAGACTCCATCCTGATTTACTGTGTGCCGTATGCTTATTGTTGCACAAGAATGTAGTTTTTACTTTATTTAAGGACTTTGTGATATAAGTTGAATAACTGTTTACACATTGCACATATCAGGCACAATTATAGCAGTGCTGGAGCTTTGGCTTGTGTCGGTGGCTTTAAACTTTTATGAACTTAAGTGAACAGACGTCAGGGAAAGGGGACTGAATACATGTTACATAAGTTCATATATTATAATACATTCGCATTGTAAACATTTTTAATTAAACTGTTACAAAGTGGTCGTGCAGCAGCTCTACAATATTTTATAGTGATGCCTCAAACAGCCCATTCAGATGCCAAAAACGAATTAAATGTTAGTTTAATTGCATTACCACACAATAACAATGCATTTTTTCATTATAAACATCAAATGTAAACTCCACAGTGCAATATTCCTGCCATTTAGCAATTTCTCCAGCCCACAAACTCCACCCTTTTTAATCTGTATATGTGGTTACAAAGAGTTATCTCAAAAAAAGCTTAAAAGGGGGCATTGTTTTTTTCATGAGCTTTACAGTGTGGATGGTTGTTTTAAATGTGGTCTAAGTTTCACATAATGAGGGAATGTATATATATACATATATATATATAAGAATGGGAGCTAAAAGCTCAGGCTTCAAACAGCTCTGAGCACTCCGCTTTTAGGATTTTCTTTTTTCTTTGCCCCTCTGCCAATCTAATGTCAGCTCATCACGGACTGCTTTGTAGTCATATTTCTGGGTTCATGTATGTACATGATTGCCAGCGATCAAATATCCAACAGTGCAGGAAGGTACCATGTCTGATCAAAAATGAAAGATGATCTTTTTTTTGGTTTACAGTTTATCATCAGAACCTCAGCTGGAATTTTTCATGTTGGAAAGTAGTCCCTGCAAAATAACTTTAACTGCTTAGGTACATTGCGGTCAGCTTCAATCAAATGGCGTCACATACGGAGATTGTTTGATTTGTCAAGATCTGAGGCTCCACTGTATGACACCTAAGTGAATTTCTTTGGCAGAAAGGCTTTTCATAACTCTTCTCATTACATGATTCACTGTGCCTCCATTATTTTATAGCAGCCCAGAGCTAAAAAATTTGATCTCCAGCTCAAGAGACAGTCTTTCAGAGTTTCTTTTTTGTTTTTCCCCACAACCACTATATTTTCCCCTACTCACTTGGAGAGGGAGGGTGGAGTGAAGGTATTCAGTTAGTTACAGTTTTACATTTTCAGAGGTAAATGTCACTAAATCATATCCACTGCACCTTTAAAACAACAAACTAGCTTCAAAAGAGGTTGTATTCCACTGTCATCAGATATTCTGAGGCCTATTCATGCACTCTGTGGATTAAAGTTCACCCTTTATTCTGTTCTTAGGTAAATTGTATCTCCACTATTTTCATTTTGTTCAGTTTAAGCCAGACCGGTGACATTTATATATATATATATATATATATATATATATATATATATATATATATATATATATATATATATATATATATATATATATATAACTTCATAAAGCAATGGCATCACTAATGTTTAGGTTTAGTAACTATTCTATTCTATTATAATATTAGACATTTCCATAAATTGGCACAAATTTCAGGGTAGCCCCTTGATTTCAACATGAGAAAGGTAGAAAAATCCTCAAAAGCAACAATCTGAAGCAATGCTGATTGCTGAATACTATACTTTTTAATTTTTCAAGCAATACATTTGGTCATGGCTAACTTTAAAAAAAAAAAAAAAATTGGAAAACGTGCTTTGACATAATTTAACACATACTGTACAGCTGCATAAAGTCAAACTAAAACCACTCAAAAGATGTAAATCTTACAAGTGTACGTCTTTAAAATCCCTGAGACCACCATCCAGCCACAACCATTCACATTCCAGGAGGAAACCTTACACCTTCCATATTTCAGCTCTCCAACAAAAACACACTTTTTTTTTGTCTTTTGGAAGCGTTGAAAAGACTTCACTGAACCAGCCAATCAGGACGCGCTGGGAGTTCAATTTTTCCGACAGCTCCTCTCCCATTGGCTGGCGCCCCTCCCCTGGGGTGCCGCCCCCTCCCTCTGATTGGTCGGTTTTCCCGGCTCTAAGAGAGTCATTTGAATACGGCTTTGCTTTGTTGCTCAAGGCTGATTTATGGTTCCGCGTTACACCGACGCAGAGCGTACGGCATAAAGTGCGCGGCGACGCGTACTTTACGCCGTAGGCTACGCCGTCGATTTAACGTGGAACCATAAATCAGGCTTCAGTCACTACTGCTCCGCTGGTTCAAATAATTGACTCTAAAGCAGGAGAGGAGAGATACAATGGAGGAGAGCGTGGCGCGGACTCACTGCTGAGAGACTTATCTTTTTTCTGAGCGATAAGCGAGGGAGACATTGCAGCTGGTTGAGCTGGTCTTGTGTCTTTTCTCCCTTTTCTCCGTTTGTGCAGTGATTGTATTGGGACTCGGAGCGGCACCGCATCATAGGTAGGTCCTCCAAAAGTGACATTTACCGAAACATACCACCTCTGTTTAGTCGTAATTAAACTCTGTGGTCAAAAAAAAGCTGTATCGCAATTGGCATTTATTGCTAAAGTCTTAAATATGTTATAATAGTGCTAAAAAAACAAAACAAGTGTACTTTATTGTGCGAAAGCAACTTTCGCAGGTTGAAAGTTGTGTTTCCTTCTCCTCCTTTCTGAGCTGTACTACCTACTTC
Source organism: Cololabis saira (assembly GCF_033807715.1). Taxonomy (NCBI): domain Eukaryota; kingdom Metazoa; phylum Chordata; class Actinopteri; order Beloniformes; family Belonidae; genus Cololabis; species Cololabis saira. The sequence continues at coordinate 32,321,582 of NC_084597.1, read as the reverse complement.
CACTAAAAACATCGATTCACTACCGAGATTATATATATACCAGTATATATATATATATATATATATATATATATATATATATATATATATATATATATATATACCACCACAACATTTGTTGTTGTTGTTATTGTAAGAAAGTAGACATTTTCAGCATCATCTGATTCATTCTGATAAAATATTGGCGCCTCATATTTACAGAAGTATACCTATTAAATCTACACTGTACACCCTACAGTAGTTATTAAATAAAGAAAAGCTTTTTATAATGAGTGCTTGATAGATACAGAAAAACCTGCTTTCATTCAGAATAAAAATATATAAAAAAAAAAAAAAAATGGCATCACTAATGTTTAGTAACTATTCTATTCTATTCTATTATAATATTAGACATTTCCATAAATTGGCGCAAATATTTCAGGGTAGCCCCTTGATTTCAACATAAGAAAGGTAGAAAAATCCTTTATTGTGCGAAAGCAACTTTCGCAGGTTGAAAGTTATGTTTCCTTCTCCTTTCTGATCTTTACCACCTACTTCCACTAAACACATCGATTCACAACCGAGATTGGGTTTTGAAATCACCCTGTTTTGCACAGATTTGTGATTGGGTGACTAAATGCAAACTCCATCCTCTGCACGTCCAGCTTGTTCCCAGTGAAGCCTTACATTTGTTGTTGTTGTTATTGTTCACCACCCATGTGAGTTTATAATGAGGCTGGCAGACACCAGCAAACATTAGTCAGGAGCACCTGTGAGGGGACTGTGCTCACAGCACGCCTGCTTCACAGGCAGCTTTGCTTTTTACTGTGTTATGACTCAGTCAGGAGCCCATCATGTGTACCAAACGTGTGGTCTGCTGTGTGTTTCTCTGTAAAAACAGCCCTAACAGATTGTGTGTGTGTGTGTGAGCATATGTAGGGAAGAGAAGAAAGAATGCGTGTCTGAGGCGTTTTAATGTTTTGTCTAACAGACTTTAAAAAGCTTTATTCCCTCCACACACCTCTTCATAAACCAGCAGCCCCTTCACTTGCTGTAATGAGTGCCAGTTTTCACTACCGCCCAAATAACTTTGCAGCAGACTGCTCAAATAAAACTCAAATTAAATGCTTAACCTCATTCAGAATTACCACCTACGTGGTCTAGGTGGGCACACGCAGCGTTCAGAACTGGCATTCAAATCAAATTATGATGCAATACCTGTTATAAAGACATCCATATTTATGTTAAATGCTTCAACTTTGCTCTGTCCTAGCTGTGTGAATGTGCTCTGTGTTTTTGTGCCTTTTATGTTTCTTGGTTTTATCCCCCCCTGTAAAGTGAATTTCCCCTCTGGGGGATAATAAAATGAAATTGAATTGAATTGAATTGAATTGAATTGAATTGAATTGAATTGAATTGAATTGAATTGAATTTGCTGTGAGGCTGAGATTTGTGATATCTATGGGTTTATAATAGGGCTGGGCGATTTTGGACAAAAATAAAATCCCGATTTTTTTCTCTGAAAACCCGATTTTCGATTTCGATTTCGATTTTTTTGGTAAAACTACAAAAGACAATGGAATAAATTGTTTCAAATATTTTATCTTTATTTTTAAAGAAAAATAGCAAACAAATTTGGGAATTTGGGAATTTGGGAATGAAGTGCAATTGAAAGATACTGTAAATCCTCCTTGAGTTTAGTAAAGTGACAACATTTACAATTTTCTTGACCAAATAAAGATGACTAGACGAGCTCTGTCTGTAATGCAGCAGGTGCAAAAAAGGAAAATCGATTTTCCGATTTTCCTTTTTTTAACATCGATTGTGATTAATAAATCCGATTTAGATTTAAAATCGATTAATCGCACTAGTTTATAGTTAATTGAAAATATGCATTTGTGTGTGTGGGCCTGGCAGATAGCACCATAGGACCACCCCCCACCCCAGACCAGCTTAGGTTTATTACATCCAAGCACCAGAGCAGATAAAGTGTCTTTATCCTTTCAAGCTGGAGGTTAATACTGTACTAGCCTGCCAGATGATCCAAGAGGCAGGTGTGTTGGTTTGTTGTGTGTGGTAACACACGAGGAAATGGGTGTTTGAACACAGCGTTGGGTGAACTGTGTTCCTCATATCTGAGAGGTCAATCTGAGTCTGGTGTCTGTGTCCGGCTCTGTTTGCCTCTCTATCAGATTTAGGTGCAGTGTTTTCAAGCAGCCCATTCTCTGGTGTTTTGACAGTGGCCGCGGGCCTCATCTGACCCACACACTTCCTCGAGTGTTTGTTTGGCCTCTGCTCCGATGGCTTCCAATTCACTGGGGTGTTTGGCTTGGTTCATTGATGACGTGTGAGTCCTGGTGGTGAGGAATCAGCTGTGAGAGCTTGGCGGGGCATTAAAGCAACACACAACAGAAAGACGAAAACAAAAAACAAAACTGAAACACAAAGAAGCGTGGGTGGAAAGAGATGGATGTAGCTTCTAATGGCCAATATGGTCAATGCATGGCAAAACATGTGAAAAAACAAATCATGTGCGTGTTGGTCATTGTTTTGACTGGTTTGATCATCTGTATTGCATCGTTTTTGTTGGATGTGTTTCAGTAACGTATGACGATCTTAAAGGTATTGTGACATAATTTTTAATATGCTTTTAACACTATTAAAAGTCTTGGCCAATATCCCTCAAATGTGTCTAAAAGGGTGTAACAAGAAAAACTTCACTCCAGTACTCCATGCCTGGCTTTGTTATGACGGTGTTTTTTGAGCAGTGAAAAACGCGTCCTTTTCCCCCTTTCCTGTCAATCATTGCCTCGCTCCCCGGCCCCGCCGTTTTTGCATAATTATGCGGAAATTCCCAGAAAGCACACAATACAATGAATGTTAAAAGTTCGTTTTTTTTTTGGGTGTAATTGATGTCAAGACACACACTAAACACAAAAAATCAATAAAAAATGTGTTTTTCATGTCACAATCCCTTTAAGAGAAGATGAGTAAGGAATGCTTGAAAAGATGTTTTTCACTTCGTACATTTTTTTTGTTTGGCCTTTCAAAATCGGTGCTGTAGCTTTGCGCTACCTATTTCAGAGGTGCGCCAAATGATAAAAAGATATAAAACTGGGTGGAGATAAAGATGGACAAGCTGGACTTTTTGTACTGTGATCTGGATCTGTGATGTCACAGTACCCTGCAAATCTGCAAGCTCCCCTCTGAGTAGCAGGTCTTCATACTCGGGCGCCAAACTAAGTGCCAAAAGAGCATTATCTCGACTTTTCTTTTAGTTGGTGGTCACTTCAGACCCTCAAAAGCATGCTTTCACGCCAGATTTATTTCACATGTCCCCTTTCAGTCGTTCAACAGCAGAATAAGTCCAGGGCAGGGTGTGTTGGTAGTGCAGGTGGTCATTAAGGGAGTATCAGTGCCGAACAGAGATTTAATGTTCAATGATTGTCACATGTCATAGACTCGGTTCTTATTTCCTTTGATATTTTGCTTCTCTGATATAAGATGTCAACTCAAAGCATGAGAGAAAAATGCTCTCAAACAGCTCTATCCTTGTTTTTTCTTGACTATAAGGTTATGTAAGGGTTAACTCTTGTGCATGTAAAAACTGTCAAGTATGCACCGATGAAACCACACGTAAGTGATGTGAACACAGGCTGAACCTTTGCCTCATTTATTGAGAAAAGGAGACTAGCATGCTCTTGCTGACACACCCCTGACCTGCTGCAACTTATTAGTGTCAAAGTACACCAGGTACAAAGTAGAGTGAAGATAGCAGTACACTACCCTGGAGTCTTATCACGATGACAAATTGTTTTACAGCTCCTCTTATCAGACGCAGGCTGTTCCTTCAGCCCAGCAGAAAGCTTCGCCTGACAACTTTTTAAGTGTCCACGTTGTGTTAACCTTCAGGACATGCTGAACTTCACCCCTGTCGTGAATGCGAGAGCCTCGCGGGAACTAATTAAATTGTTCTCTGCTCTCAGATAAACTAAGCTGCGATGACGCGATGTCCCACTCTTGCCAAGATTTCTACCGCTTCACGGTGCTTTTGCAGCTACTGTGAATAAATTCTCTGCAGCATGATTTACAGAATTGGGCTTGACGTCACAAGAAGCAGGAGTCTTTGCAAACAAATCTTCTTTTAGTTGCTGCTGGAGTTAATTACCAGGGCTTTCTGCAGGGACTGTTATTTGGTCAGCAAGTCCGTAGATGCTCACTGGAGTCAGTTTGTTTTGAATAAGCACAAGTCAGGATGACTAAGTTAGCCACAGACTGTTTGTATACTTTTATTTCCCCATGTGTGTTGTGTGCGTACAGATCCAGGAGCCCTAAGTCTGTTTTTCACAAAACCCAAATTGCTTCTAACCTTCAATTCACATGTGTCATTTCTGCTTGCGTCAACATATTAGTCTAGATATGCTCCTCTACCACGCCGACGAAGGGAAATTCCTTTATTCCTATTGTACCTATGCAGAAAAAGGCAGATTATAACTCTTTATGTCAGATTAAATGAGCCAGAAGAACCATTAGGTCTGCTTTACTGGTGTGACCGGTGTAGGAATGATCCCAGCCATGGTTTTGGTACAAGCAGGGCGTCGTACGACCAGACAGCAGCGACAAACAAGTCTGTGAAAGCTGCCGTGTGTGTCCGATCTGCTGTGATCTGCTCTCATCTCCTCCTGGGGGTCTTTGTGTCATTGTTAATGCCACGACAGGAGAGATAATACCTTTATTGTTGGAGAACCCCCACCGGCCTGTTGGGCTCAGCAAAGCTAGGTGTCCGTTAAAGCACATTAAATGATTAAGGAAAAAAAAAATCAGCTTTAAAGGTCAGACTACACTAAAAATGTTCTGATCTCATTGAAAAGACAGAAAGTAGTTTATATAAAGCAACGAATTGTGTTGTTGCATTTGAGGTGCTTTATATATTATACAAAACCAATGCCATCCTAGGAATGGGTGATATTTTACCGTTCACGATATACCGTCAAAAAAATTCCCCACGGTAAGAATTTGTCATATAGCGGTAAAAACGATAAAGGAAGGAAGGAAGGAAGGAAGGAAGGAAGGAAGGAAGGAAGGAAGGAAGGAAGGAAGGAAGGAAGGAAGGAAGGAAGGAAGGAAGGAAGGAAGGAAGGAAGGAAGGAAGGAAGGAAGGAAAGAAAGAGGAAGGGAAGAAGGAAGGAAGGAAGGAAGGGAGAAAACAAGGAAAGGAGGAAGGAAGGAAGGAAGGAAGGAAGGAAGGAAGGAAGGAAGGAAGGAAGGAAGGAAGGAAGGAAATGAGCCAGAAAGAAAGAAAGAAAGAAATGAGCCTGAATGAAAGAAAGAAAGAAACAAAGAAAGAAAGAAAGAAAGAAAGAAAGAAATGAGCCTGAAAGAAAGAAAGAAAGAAAGAAAGAAAGAAAGAAATGAGCCTAAAAGAAAGAAAGAAAGAAAGAAAGAAAGAAAGAAAGAAAGAAAGAAAGAAAGAAAGAAAGAAATGAGCCTAAAAGAAAGAAAGAAAGAAAGAAAGAAAGAAAGAAAGAAAGAAAGAAAGAAAGAAAGAAAGAAAGAAAGAAAGAAAGAAAGAAAGAAAGAAAGAAAGAAGGATAAATTCCCGTTGATGAGGTTTTTGTGTAACAAACATGGAGGATCTGAGAGTGAGATAGATTTATAGTTACAAAGGTGGAGTTGAATTGGTATTTTTTTATCGTCATTTTTATCGTTATTGGGATAAATGCCAGAAATTATCGTGATACATTTTTTAGTCCATACCGCCCATCCCTAGTGGAAAGAGATTCTATCAAAACTTCTGCTTTACTACTTTAAACGATTAAGTGTGAGAGGAAAAACAAAGGTTTTTTAATGTTCTTACACAGTTGTGCATTTCTTCATTTTCCTGCATCTTCGTAACCACATTAAACCGCCTCTATAGGTTGTAATCTACAAAGTTTACAAACAAGGGGTTGTAAACAATCCTTCTAATGTGAAATGATGCCCAGTGCCATCATTCTGGCCATTTACCGGAGTTCAACCTATGATTTAGAAAGAGTGCAATTTCAGCACTGCAGCCTGGAAGCCACAACTATCCAAAGGGTCAACTTTTCAGGAAGTCAGTCTGGAAAAACCAAGATTGGTTTTAGGTTTTCAGATTTGTTTTGCTCCGCTTTTACTGGGAAAAGAAACGTAGGGTGAGAGGAAAGAAGGGCATTCATACCAGGGGGAATATTTCTTATCTCAGCTCGGTTACAACAGACTGCTTTTTTGTAAAATAAGGAAGGTAAAGAGGCTGTGATCTTTTACCCGAGTAGAAGGAGAACAGCAGGCGGAGATCACAGAGTTCAGAGCTGGACTGGTTTACGTCGGCGGGATGCCAGGAGCCGTGCTACACACGTGTGTGTGGGGGTCGCTCCTACTATTGTGTGTTTATGTGTGGCATGTGTGTTTGGATTATAACGGCATGGGGCTAGGCGCCATGGCGGACAGGGGTGTGAGTGTGTGTGTGTGTGTGTGTGTGTGTGTGTGTGTGTGTGTGTGTGTGTGTGTGTGTGTGTGTGTGTGTGTGTGTGTGTGTGTGTGTGTGTCAAAGATATTGGCAGAGGCAGACACTCCTCTGTTGGCGCTATGATGGACAAACGAAAGTCTGCAGGACCTTTTTGTGTTCTGGCTCAGTGTGTGTGTCACTGTGTGTGCGGTGTGTGTGTGTGTGTGTGTGCATGTGCATGTGGTGCCAAGACAGACAGTGGCAGGATAAAGATGGCTCCAGAGTTAAAGCACGCCACGGTAGTGATCTGGGATCAGCTTACCAACCTCAGATCCAATTATGTCAACCATTAAGACAGAAAATCATTGCTGACTTGAGATCCCCCATCTGTCGAGGTGTTCCCCCCCTGCACAGCTGCCAACAACTTTGTTTCAAGAATGTAACACAAGATGCACTTATGTAAGGGCAATGGGGGAAGAAAATCAGTGCTTAAAAGTTGATTTGTAGAAATTCTGCCAACTAATGGGCTTTTGAGAGAAAGTGTTTCACAAGGAGATATGGCTCTGATGTTGACATCACAAAGGCATAAACAGGGGAGGGGTAACATTATGTGATTAACTGTGATTATTCTCTCAGACACTTGTAAATCTCTGCTTTGTGTGGCAGAGTTACTCAAACAGATATTTTCATAATATTGCATTCCCAGGAAAAGAGGTGGGCTGACAGACCATAAAGCAGGAAATCAGCAACATTGCAGCAGCAAACATTTGTAGCTGTGACTGTGACTCTTCATGTTGACTTAAGGATGGTCTTTTCACTGTGGCGTTTTCAACAGCAGGATCAGCTCCGGATTACAGACTGTAGTGAGAACGTATCATTTTTGTGTAATTAATGCCAATTATGAAGCTGAGATAACTGTTACGTTCATAGCTGAGTTTGGGGTTTTGGATCTTTGTTTGAACAAGAAAACAAAAACACAACGTAAGGGTTCTGGAGCAAAAGAAAACTATGCACTTCCAAACTTATGTCATTCAAGGGATAACAATTTTATCCATTCAACAGTTTATTCTTGGTGTTCTTTAAAGTCAGAATAAAGAATCTATCACATCACAGAGAGGTGAAAATAATCTATAAGCATGTACAGTTGAAAAGTAGTCCCCGTACTGAGTAATTTAGCTGACTGACAGATCTCAGACTAGCTTAAGTGAACTGCATAATCCGGACACGCAGGTATGAGTTTGCTGCTTAGATGTTAAAAACGGAAAGGGTCAAAAACAGATAACATATTTTGAACACCTTTCAGCTGTAAATTAAAATGAATAATATTGTTTAACTGTGGAACCTACTGAAGCGTGGTGGGGATAAACTGAGAACGCAACATGGGAACGACATCGGAGAAAGGAGAGACACAATACGGCTGCAATCAGTGCCCACACCGCTGCATTTGTTACACTCAACTACAGTATGACTGTTTAAAGTTTACATTTCCTCATTCTCAGCTTTCTGTTGGCATGGTTTTCCATGAAATCAATCAGCCATTGGTTCTCTTATTGAATGCTTAAAACTTCTAACCTCCTTGGTCCATTGTTGTCTGGTCATAAATGAGTAAATGCAAACGCATACGATCCACTCAAACCTTGGTACACCATAGCTAACTTGACTTTTCAATCCACCCAACAAAACTCTGATTATCTGAGCTGATGTGTAGCTTTACAACATCTGTGGTACAACATTTCAACCTTGCGCCTCAGACAAATGATCCATACTACAAGAGACAAGCTACAAGAGACATGAGATATATATTTAGATGACAAACTTGAAGCATTGACTCATGCTTGTAAGTGATCTAGAAGCTGTTGGGATATGGGGCGTCGTGCCTTCATGCCCTGAGGGGGAGAGTTACTGCAGGTTAAGCCAAGAGATGTTCAAAGTGATCCTGTCTCTTCTAGAGTGAAGGTGTCGTTGTGCATTTGGCACAAGACATCACAGAGTGGTTTACATATGAAAATGGCTGAACCACATGCTCTCCGCATGGCCTTCTTAGTCACTGGTAGAAACCCCTGTGGGAAGATTAAGAAATTACACATTAGATGGAGATTTAAGTCGTTGTCAAAATACCAAAAACTCTGACAGACTTTTGTTATGTTATGTTAGGAATCTTTATTTCGGCTTGTTCACACTTTTTTGCAGAACAAGATGAAAAGGAAAAAAAAACAATATATAGTGCCTACCCTTTTTTCTTATGATCAGCATAAGTATGAGACATTAGCTTTTACTCCGTGGAAACAAAGATAAAGAAGACAAAAATAAGTAAAGATGAAATATAAAATTGATGTGTCACATTCTAGAATGTTTTTGATAGTATACTTTATAATTATAGTATTTTATATTTATTTACAGTATTTTCTTTAAACATTTTCTTAAACTCGAAGATAGAACTACACATGTTTAGGTTGTTATTACAACTATTCCAAATTTCTCTAGCCTTAATCTACTGTATGTACATCTCTTTTGTAAATCCCTTCCCAGGTGTTTTGAAGTTGTTGAATTGGCCCAAATGTCTACACGTTTTTTTTTCTTTCATTTTTCTGTCACCCCTTTGTTTATTGAAATCATGCATGTATAGTTATTTTCTTCTTTAATGTGTCTCTTGTAAAGATCATCATGCCTCCCACAACCCCGTATGCTGGGAAGTTCAACTCCTGCACTACTTACAACAACAACAACCACCAGCAGCCTCAGAGTCCGTACCGCAGCAACACTGCCCCGAAACCATCACGGGACAACGTCTACAACGGTTCCTACTCCACGGCAGAAAACCCCTACGACGTGCCGCACCCTCACACCGCATATCGCAGTGCTTCTGTCTCCTCTATGACTGCGAAGGAGCATCATTATAGCAGCAACTGTGCAGTTACAGAGAACCCGTACTCCTCCCCGCCGCCTCACAGCCCTCGCCAGCACAGCACGACCTGTCCGGGCCGAGCGCATCCCCACACGAGCAGCGGTGAACTGTCCTGCCGCAGCAACACGGCTTCGGCCAAAGCTCGACTTTACGGACACGGGATCACCACCAGCTATGGGGAGATGTGTTACCATGACAACAGTTTGGTTTCGGCGTCTCTGGAGGCGCTGATCCAGCACCTGGTTCCTACCGTGGACTACTACCCCGATGTAAGTGTTTGTTGTTTTTATTTTGCACTTCTGAATGGCCTTTATTCTGAAAAAGATGAGTGCGTCTGTGGTCTCTTCTGCTAAACTAAAAGCCTTTTGTTTCCCAACCATCAGAGGTCATATGTCTTCACTTTCCTGCTGAGTTCACGCCTCTTCTTGCACCCCTACGAGCTCATGACGAGGGTTTGTCACTTGTGTGTGGAGCAGCAGAGGTCTGGAGATGCCCTTCTGGACAAGGTGGGTGGATTACATACACACACAAGCACAAATGCATGTAGGTGTCATTTTTTTCTCTCCCCGTCACTCTCGCCTGCTCCCACACAACATCACTCCCATTACCAAACTAACAATAGATCAAAAAAACAAATCATAAAAGCTTGAATCATAGAAACAGCGGTGGATGTCTTTGGGGATTTTGTCCAATGACAGATTCAGCTGTGTAAGAGCTTTGAGAATGAAGCTAAATGCTCCCTGCAACGTTTTTCAGATCCGTTTCCGTGAGGTGGCACCAAAGCTGGTCCAGCTGCTGACGGAGTGGACGGAAACATTTCCATATGATTTTAGGGATGAGCGGATGATGCGCTGCCTGAAGGACATGACGCACCACGTGGCTCGAGGGGATGAGGTCAGCACCAAAGTCTCATTTCAAGCAATTAATACTATACTTTTGAATTATTGAAGGTGCAGCACAAGACCAGAGATAACTAGATCTTACTCCTGGTTCGCTGCATTCTGTTGATTTCTGCTATTTTCACGTGTGGCATTTCCAGTACTCGTGGCGAGCCATGCAGCAGATGACCCAACGTCTTATCAAGCGTCTATCGGCCCTGGGCCAGTATGAGGAGGCAGTGGCGGCTCTCAACGCCGTGGCACAGGAGCGCCCCGCTTCCCTGAAGAGCAAGCAGGCTTCAGCTCAGCGCAGCGACATTCTGAACCTGTGTGACGACCCTTTCGTCCTCGCCCAGCAGCTCACGCACATTGAACTGGTAAGATGTTTGGAGGTTGGATAGGGGCTAAGTAGGGGTGTAACAATATATCGTGCCACGAAATTTCGCGATACAAAAACGTCACGATACGTGTCGTGGAGGTGACAAAGTGTATCACGATATTGGGTTATTAATATTAATCTATTGTGTTGACTAGTAACGCGCATCCGACCGCGGCCGGACCGCGCGGACCAAAATCTTACTCCGCTCAGAAGAAACTAGTCCCGTTTTGCGGTCCCGTTTTGAGCTCTGAACCTTTACTTATGTAAGTCTGGTGTAGAGTGAAGCCTTACCTTATTAAATTAAACCTTTTTGGGGTCGTGAGTAGGATAAAAACGGAGACAACTTCTGCTGAGTTCCAGTGTACTTTAATGTCCCTCAACAGCGTAGGATTTTAGAACATCAACACAGCATCTAGTGCTGTATCACTCCGCCCAATCTAAAACATACTAACAACTACAGATAAACTGACTAGTGTCATTATAGTCCCTGATTTACATCAGAATATAAAGAATATATCTATTAAATAATGAACCCTGAATTACCAAAATAACCTTAACAAAAATAAATCTCCTCTTACACTTATAAGGTGAGCATGAGTCAATCTTTTTTATGATGTAAAATTGTATGTATTTATTTACTTTTATTTATTTATTTAATTTTAGTTGTTAAATTTCTGGAAAAGAAAAAAGTCAAATCATACATGAGAGAAACTTCAGTTTGTGGCAAAATATTTTTATTGTATGAAACTGAAGATGCATAATGCAAACCTGACATTTACTTTTAGTTCAGTTTGTGGAAAATGTTTGGCCTGGCTTTCTCTTTAAAACAGTTATAAAGAATTACAAACTGTAACAATAGGGCAAACGCACAGCATTATTTTGTATTTTGTGTCTTTCAAATAAAAGACAATTTCCTCATGACTACCTCATTCAAGGTTGTTAAAAAAATACTGCTATATCGTATCGTATCGTGAGATTAGTGTATCGTTACACCCCTAGTGCTAAGTCTCCCTGACCGTTGATGTTCTGTATCTGCGTCTGATGAAAAGTGCTCTCCTTTAGGCTTTTTCTTTTACACAACCAAAATGTATTACTTTGGTCATATAAATAGACAGACTTTCATAACCAAGATGTAAAAGTTCAATTACATGTTAAAATCTCATTACTGGATTTTATAGTTTTCTCCACAAACCCTGGGGCGGGCTGTTTTACTGTAGTGTTTCTGACAGAAGGTTGTTTAAAACTGAGAGGCTCTGTTTTCCTCTGGCAGTGTGAGTCACAAAATGAACTTTTAAACTTGTATTCATAAACTGAATTGCAATCTTAGTGTCACCGCTGTTGTCTGACTCTCCTCTCTTCCTGGTTTCCACCTTCAGGACAGACTGAGCTTCATCGGTCCCGAAGAGTTCATCCAGACATTCGCCATGAAGGATCCACTGGAGAACCATAAGGTACAATTTCAAACTTGGCATGCGTGTGCTTTCATTTCAAATTTTTAGCAATCCCTTAAGTCTTTCCAACATTGAACATAATGATAGCTTCACATGCTCTCATTTGCTTTTTACTTGTAGCAGTTTGTGGATTTTTATGATGAAAGGTCCATTCTGCTGCATATTGTTTGCCTACATAAAGACAGCTTGAGAATAAAAGCAGCAAGAACTGTTTGTAATACAGCATTAAAGCACTGACACAGAAAAACATATATTGTAGTTATTTTTAAGTAATTTGATATTATTTTAATTTGAAGTGTCCTCCGGGCCTGCTTCCAGTGTAATTTGTGGTTTACTTTAATTCTAGTTCATTTACTTCAGGGACCACATGAATGAATCTCTTACCAGATAGAAGAGAGCTGGTTCTGCTCTATTTTTATCATAGCTTTTGAAAAAAAATCTCAAGCACAGATTAAAAAAAGCCTGGCTGTGCATGTGTGCATATATATCTGAGAGGTTCCTTCAATCCTAAGTGGTCCTGCAAGCCGGCCGAAGGCTCGTCTTTCATCCGGCACAGCTGACGAGAACAAGGTTTCACTGGCTGCTCGGAACACCGTTCCCACCACGGCTGCCGTCGTTATATAAGAGCCACTTTGTAAAAAGAGAGGTTGAGTCAGTGAAAGGGGTCCTGAAGTGTAGAGGGGAAGTTTGGAGTGGAGTGGGCTGCAAGTGTTGTGTAAGCTTTTAATAGAGCCGCACCGCTCTGGGATTGCATCATCACATCCAAGGCGAATTTATTTATACAGAGCTTTTATAATGTTTATTTATACAAGGAGACCTCTGGAAAACAGGTTCACCACACAGAAACCACACGTCTTGTGAAAAACCAAAGGGCCCAGAAGAAAATAGCAACAGTGCGCAGGCCAGAGGTTGTGTGGGTGTGAACGCTGTCAGAATCTATTAGCAAGGAAAATTATACAGCACCAGTAGCCATTTCCTTTCATTTGGCTTAACATTAGTTATTAGATTGCAATTATTGTGCAGATACGGCCATATTTTACCTCACTTATAGATCAAGTTAATGGTTGTATTAAAGAGGGTTTCAGTAATTTTGATTTTCAGTTTTTAGTTGTTTTCAATTGTCTGCGTGTTTGTGACATGTTTAGGAAGCATCAGTAAACTGTCCAACATAAGAGGTAGAAGATTATAATGAAACAAAGCGCATGGCTTCCACCACAAAAGCAGCTTTAGCTCTGCTTTCGCTGGTTTAATGTTTATTAGCAGCAACAGGCCTCAGTGATGATCCCTATTCAGAAGAGCTGCATTTGTGTTTGTTCACTCAACACACAAGCTGAAAGTGTTCTGTTACAAGACCTTCAAGGAAATCTGTCAATTTTACAGCGTAAAATTAATAAAATGCAGGTTATTCCCCTCCGAAATGACCAGTATTTTACAAGAGATAATTATCCTGTCTGGTGTTGTTGTATAAAATAGTCAAATATGAAAATCATAATGAGCCCAAATTCAAAAAAAGCACTCAGAAATCCACTTGTTCTTTATTTTATGAAAAAGATGAACAGTATTCTCAAATTCACAAGATTGTTTTGGCCTTTTTAACCTGTTATTATTTATTTTTATTTTATTTTTTTGTTTACATTAACATTGTATTAAATTTCTTGTGCATTACCATCTTTTGGCCACAATAAATAATTATCTCACCGCTGACAAACTGGATAATCTTCTTGTCCAGTTTGTCAATCCTCTTTCCTCACAAAGCTTGTTAGGGATTCAATCACGGAAACAGTTTAAAAAAGAAAAAGCTAAACAAGCATCTTTTTTAATCTCTTTGTTTGTTTTATGTTGCAGGGTTTCTTTCGGAAGCGTAAAACCACTAACCTGGAGGCGTACGTGAACTGGTTCAACAGGCTGAGCTTCCTGGTGGCCACAGAGATCTGCATGGTAAGCTAGAATTCAATGACTGTCTGCCTTCAGCTTCTCAGACAAACACACACACAAATACTATACTACCCATACTCGTCAAACTGGTCCTAAAGACTAAAGGGTATCTGCTTATTCATATATTTACACAAAGAGTTCTAATGGTTTGTTTTATTCTCTCGTACAAAGCCTCAAAAGAAGAAGCAGAGAGCGCGGATCATAGAGTTCTTCATCGATGTGGCGCAGGAGTGCTTCAACATCGGCAACTTCAACTCTCTCATGGCCATCATCAGTGAGTGTCTGAAACATACAGAGGAAAAATGTCAATTAAAGTGGTAATCAGAGACAAGTACACGTTCCTACCTTATTTTAACGGCTGTTGTCTGAGAAACCACAGCACCTAAAAATACACATGAAATGAAAAAGGAAATCTTGCAGCACCTCACATATGTCACAACTGTATATTATATATATATATATATATATATATATATATATATATATATATATATATATATATATATATATATATATATATTACGTTTTTTAACTTCTCCCTGCTCCATTTCGAGCATGCAAAAAAAGGAAAAAAAAAAAAAAAAGCCAGTGAGGCATGTTTTTGTTTATGATTGTTATGATTTGTATTATAGCCTACTGTATTTATTATGATTATTATTTAACTATTGTTCTTTGGTTTAAATATATATATATATATATTTTTTTTAGCATGTTCGAAATAAAGTTTTTCATTCATTCATTCATTCATTCATTCATTATGGATATTTATAACATTATTTTTAATTCAATGATAAAAACTACAAATCCCTGTTATTACTTGCTGTAAAAAAGAGCACACTAGTTAAGTTAATCTCCAGTTATTTCTTTATAGCAAAGCCACTAAATTGACTAAAGCCAACAAATGCAGCGCCAGCTGGAGTTTAGGCGAGCACTAATCAGTTTAGGGAAGTATAAAATGAGTTAGTGGAGCCCTGTAGCAGCGGGGCCTGTTCCCTGTCTGGGGTCTTGGTCTATAAATCTATACTCTGTGTGCTCACGCTTCCTCTATCTTTCAGCTGGGATGAATATGAACCCTGTGGCTAGACTGAGGAAAACCTGGAGCAAAGTCAACACGGACAAGTTTGAAATCTTGGAGGTACGGATTTCATTTCCAGAGGCTGTTTTGTGTTTCAATTTTTGAAGCTTTCTGCTCTGTATGTGCTCACATGAGCTTGTGGTTCATGGCATCTCCTTTGTGTGCTCTGGTTTAGCACCAGATGGACCCCTCTAGTAACTTCAGTAACTACCGGACTGCACTCCGTGGGGCCACCCAGAGGTCTGAGACTGCACACAGCAGCCAGGAGAAGGTGAGGGGACACACACAGAGGTGTGAAGTAACGAAGTACAAATACTTTGTTACCTTACTTAAGTAGAAATTTTGGTTATCTATACTTCACTGGAGTAATTATTTTTCAGACGACTTTTTACTTTTACTCCTTAAATTTTCACGCAATTATCTGTACTTTTTACTCCTTACATTTTAAAAACAGCCTCGTTACTCTATTTCATTTCGGCCTTTAAAAAAAAACTATCCAGTTAAATTGCTCCATCCGGATAAAGTGAATTTGGTTGTGGTTGTTTCAGATGTTCTTGTCCAGTTTTGTTCTTACATCCGTTCCCTCAGATTCCTGCAACTAAACTTGGATGTACATTCCAATAAAGGTTAGGATAAATGATAACATGCCTCTGAAGTTTGACTTTTTGCACCATTACAATACTTATAGGCAACTAGTCATCATATCTGCTGCTCTCTGAAACACATGTTGATGCTCAATAGTACACATATATGGTTCTTTAATATATTTGCATTATACTAAGATGCATTCATTTTCAATGGCTTTTGTCCTTAATGGCTTTTTTCCCCCTTACATTACTTTTACTTTTATACTTTAAGTAGTTTTGAAACCAGTACTTTTTTACTTTTACTTGAGTAAAAAACTTGAGTTGATACTTCAACTTCTACAGGAGTATTTTTAAACTCTAGTATCTATACTTCTACCTGAGTAATGAATGTGAATACTTTTGACACCTCTGGACACACATGAGCCAATGAAAATCATCTACAAACAAGGCGGACGAAAATTGATTTTAATTTAGAATTTTACATGTATGTCTCCTTCAGATTGTGATCCCTTTCTTCAGTCTCCTCATTAAAGACATCTACTTCCTGAATGAAGGCTGTTCCAGCAGGCTTCCCAACGGACATATCAACTTTGAGGTTGGTTCAGTTTTGTTTCAGAGTAAAATCCAAGTTTGGGCTCTGAGAAGTGACTTTCATAGGTTGTGTAATGTCTCCCCCTTGTGGCTAAAAAGAGAAACACATTTCTCTCAGCGGTTTCCCTGTGATCTTACTCTTCATCTTGTAGTTTTATTTGTCTTTGTTGGATCTGTAAGAGCCCGTCACATGTATCTTAATCTTGGTGTCTGTCTTAACAGAAACTTTGGGAGCTTGCAAAGCAAGTGAGCGAGTTCCTGGTTTGGCGTCAGGTCATATGTCCGTTTGACAGAGATCGCCGGATCCTTCAGTATCTTGTCACTACACCTGTTTTCAATGAAGACGGTCAGTTTCAATTCATCAGTTTGAGTTAAAGTGCCAGGTGTGATCTGAGCAAAGGAAACTAACTTTGTCTTACCCTCGCAGAGCTGCATTTGGCCTCGTATGAGAGTGAAGGGCCCGAGAACCACATGGAGAAAGACAGTCGCCGATCTCTTAGGTGGGTGGAAACCTGTGTTTCTGTTGTTGCAAATGTGAAACAACTTTATCAGTGCAATGACGCTGGCTTCTTATGTGTCGTTTCTCAGATCTTCCCTTCTTCATCGAGAGAACCGGTCTTAAAAGCGAGACGACCCCTTCTGCTCTACAGACTGTAAATGAATCAGCTGTTTTAAAGATTGTTTCCATGCCAAAGTTTACACCTTGGACTTAAGTACTTTTCCATGGAATAACAAACAAGAATATTGCTCAATGTTTGAGATCACAAGAAGCAGAAATGATTTATATATCAGAAAATTGTAACCACTTGTAATCCAGAGAAATACTGGAGATCCTCCACAAAATGAAATCATTTCTAAACCTGATTATTCTCACCAAGAGCCTGGATTTTTGAATCAAATTCCCACTTGGCTTTTTCCAACATTCCCCCCTTGTAAAGATACGATATAAGACGTTTGACCAAGTGTGTGGATTTATATTTCAACAACTGGGGAAAGAGAATCGGTGTGGAGGGACTCCAGCTTTGGAGGGATTCCGGCTTTCCACGGACAGAGACGGACCTGATTATTTTTGGTTGCTGCATGAGCACTGCTGATGTGTGCATCATGGAGAGCGAGACAAGACACCCCAACGGAAGAATGGATTTACATTTATCTGTGTTATCAATAACAGGCTATGAAGTGCTTGTAGAAGTGCTGTTGCTGCACCTCCAGTCATTCATCTTTAACACCGTGTCATTCAAACAATTCAACTGCATTTGCCACATACTCAGTAAGATGATTTGTAATAGCCATGTTATCTGTTTTCAACATGTAATGTGTGCACTATGGCTATTAGTGATGCAAAATTGCATAAGTGAGAGCAGCATCATGCATACTCAAACAAAATGCACTTCTGTGTGTTCTTGTGTATTGTAAGATTTGGTGACAAATTTTGAGTTTTATACTATGGCATTAAGCTGTATTTTGTATAAGAAGCTTGTTTTTCTTTGTAATCACCATAAGTTTCATCCATGAGCTTGTTGCTGGTTGGCTGGCTCTGTGATGGTAAGCTTTTACAACACCAGTTCATATATGTAAAAAGAAAAAAAAACACATTTTTCTGGTCAGAATGAAGCAGAATATGTGAACCTCCTCTGCACCCCATCTCCAATCATGTGAGTGTGAGCCTTTAATATCTAGCTATAAATACAAGTGATGCTATTGTTTTATGTTTGTTGTTTTTTAGTGTGTTTTGTCATGTATTTTTACGATTTTTGTGTATCTTTCATGTTATCAGTCAAGGTACATGTACTGAAGACGAGAGAAAGTTTTTTCTTTTCTTTCAAATAAATAGGATAAAATATCATATTGTTTGGTTTGCTTTGGTCAGATGCACAGACACAAAGATTTCTGGTTTTGCTGAACAGACAGCATTCCCTCAGTTGGGAAGTTTATTTACAACACACATTCATTTTTAGAGAACATGTGTTGATCATCTTTGGCCAAAAAACTTCAAACCAGTGAAAGTTGATCCTCGTGTTTGCAATTCAGCGAGTTTGAATTCTGGTGAAGTTGATGCAGCGGCCCTGGAGACAGAGGGAGACACTTAGTGCTGCAGAATGTTTAACAAGAACAGAGATTAAGAGCTTGAAACAGTTTATACATGTTATCACAATATGCAGGAACAAAACACAGGCGTTGCATGTTCTTTGTCTATTTACCTCAAACAAGTCACCACACTTTATTATCAGCCAAAAATGTCCACACACTGTACAAACGATCAGCTACAACATTTAAACCACTGACATGTAATGTAAATAAATAAAACTCATCGTCCCATTACTTTGTAGTATTCTGCAGGGATTTATTTGAATACTTGTTGCTAGGAAACCCCAGGCATTGAGTAACCGTCCATGTTCCCCATATCAGACCTGATTGAGCATGTGTGATCCCTGGAGACCCCGCCCCACCACACACAGACCCCCAGAGACCTGGATCTAACCCAGGAATGGGTCTGAGCTGCTTTAGCAGACACAACGGGGATGTGCCAAGTATTGTTTCAGTGGTTTTAATGTTGTGGCGTATGCATGCAAAACAACATCCACCTCAAACTGTAAGAATTTGACAATGTTCGGAAGGACAATGTAAAGATAAATCATTTGTAAGTCATGTTATAAGAAAACAATCCCCAAACATTGGAGAGCTTTTGGCATGTGTGAGCTTCTTTTAATGACCAACTGTGCAGGCGTTGCCTGTTATTTATAGCAAGCGAGTGGATGCAGCTAGATGTCCTTTTCTGCCAGGCAGATAAAGGGAGCAGGAAGATCATGGCTGAAATATTCGTAGTTATACATTTGCTCTGGAATGAGCTTGATCCTGGTATGGAAAAGTAGGCTGAACTGCTCAGAAACAATGTATTTCACTTAGTGATGCACCGATTGTTCGGTAACCGAAATTGTTCGGCCGAAAATGGCAAAAAAACACTTTTGGTGTTCGGTGGAATAAGTGGGAAAAAAACCGAACAATTAATAACGGTGTTGTAATATAAGGAAATAGACTGGCCGCTCCGTGACTGTTGCGCACCACATAAATCGTTGGCCAACCAAAAAGTAACCACATAAGAATTTTACCTAACATTCACCAGGAGGTTGAACCAAAACAACATAATGCTGGGAAATTAAAGAATTTTCATTTTTTTATGTTCAACAAATATTTTCTACCTTGTAATTTTGTAAAAGATATTTTTCTTTGAAAAGCTTGCCTAGATCAAATGTATTTGATTTATGCAATGGTGAAAAAATTGGCAAAATAAATGAAAAACTGCTGAAGAACCATGTTCGGTATTGTTTGGTATTCGGCCAAGTGTTTATTATTATTTTCGGTTTCGGTTTCGGCCACAAATTTTCATTTCGGTGCATCACTAATTTCACTTAGGTTATGTGTTTTTTGTGGTAGAGTATCAGAGTTGTTGCTTGCCTTATCCTGAGGTGTAGGTCTCATGATTGCCACTCTGTCGTACTGTCTCCTCAGTAATGCCAGCAGCGCATCCACACGCCCCTGACGGGGGAAGCCAGAGTTGCATTTATTAGAAGGAACAGCAGTGTCAGATTAAGAAGATGCAGTTTAGTGTTTGATTACATTTTCCTCTTCATCTTCCTCTGCAAATAAACAAGGATGCTCTCAAAGCCCCTAAAGCTAAATAACTTAGTCAGTACTGGTAAACAAGGCCATGATCTTACCTTGATGGGAGAGTACCATTTGGACTGAAGTGGAGGGTTATAGGCCGGGGGAGGTCTTGGAGGAGGTCGAGGGATGATGTCCTCCTCCTCTTCCTCTGGCAGAGTGACCACCGCGTCTTTGGTTTTCTCTAACCGTGATCCTTCCTCTGTGGATCCCTTCTGTCCCCATCGCACCTGCAGGGAGTGGGTGGAGTTGAAAGAAATCAGTGTTTTCTGATAATGTTGAATGGTTCAACACTGCACAAACACAGACTCAATGCATGTATGTATTAAAAGCAGGTTTTCGAGCTCAGTTAACTAAAAGTTGTGACATTTGTATTCACCTCCATGCGTCTGATTCCTCCAGGACCCCTGCCTCCATAATATGAAGCATCCACCATAGGCCACTTGTGTTTCGGCAAAAGATCCTCCTCTGGCTCCTTAACAAAGTCAATAATAAACACAAATTTGACTTTAAAGGGGACATAAGACAAATACCTATTGTTTTCTGTGCTTGAGAGCGTGTATTTGGGTGCATAAATCACCAAATACAAAGCTCTGAAATAATTGTGATATATTGGGGAGCCAGTGTCTGAAAATAAGTCACTCAGTGAGCTTCTGTGACATCACAAACCCAGATCTGAGAATTATCCAGCGTCCTCATCTTTACTAGAAGTCATCCATATGGTGGGCGGAGGTAATAAAAATAAATGATAAAAATGGATGGGGATGAATTAAAGTAGCAAATTTGAGTTGTAGATGATTAATGAGGATTATCTGACAATCATCACTGATAAAACATGTAATATTATTAGTGTTTTAATCAAATTACATTTAATTATTAATCTTTAGTTACTTCCACTGCTCAAATATCTAAGGAACATGAAGGCAAATTCCTTAGAAGTGGGTTCTGCAAAGATACAACACCAAAAAGACGCCGCGTCCCTGTGAACTTTGGGGGTGGAGTCAACCACAGTAGTGGGACTTTTGTCATGCTAAAACATGATCTCCAAAATCTAACATTACAGTGCAAATAACACAGCTTTTGGACTCCAGCTAAGCAATTAAAATCTAGGAAAACAAGTGCTGTCTCCCTCCCAAGCACCATCAACGCTCACTCTGTGTTCACCCATAATTAGATTGTCTCTCCTCTGCCACTGCCAAGATGGAACATGAAGAAAGATTCAGCCTATAAACATGGAGCTCTTTAGACAGGATGAAAGAGAAAGAAATCTATGTTTTACTCACAATGACCGGAGGGGGTGGGGGAGGACGAGAGGGGGGTGGGTTCCTGATGACCTGCAGGAAACAATACCAAAACATCCTACATGAAATTATAGTAAAAAAAATGACCAATGGGTCAAAATAATTATTGCTTATTACAAGTTTGTGCCACAGTAGTCGTCCCCGAATTACAGACATAAATAAAAGCAAAAATAATAAGGCGAGCAATTTCTACCCAAAGTTTAGGGCTGGAAAAGGATATAATTAGAAAAACAGTGTAATAAAAGCACACAGCAGCACAAATGTGGAGCGTAAACTCACCACAGTGCAGCAGAGAGGCCAGAACCACCAGAGCAAACCCAGGACCAGTAACAGCAGCAGAGCTAACAGCAGCCACAGCACCCACGTCCCATCTGACTGCAACAAAACACACACACTCATCCAGCAGCACAAATGTCTTCCTTTACATCACTGCAACCAAACCAACTCCAATCGGACATTTCCTTTAAGCCAGCTTTCTATGGGGTCTCACTTAATGCTAGTACTCACACATGTTGTGGCATGTATGGTTATTGGACCGGAGATGAAGGATTGTCCATTGTTTAGGCTAACCAGCACTTGGATTGACCTGAAATCATTGAACAGTCACAGAAAACCAGATTAGAAAATTCGGCCCCCAAACAAAAGCTACAATTGATATATCCACATTGGGTTCAGGGTGGTTCAATACATAGCATTCAAATTTCAAAGACATTTAGGGGATACACTTATTAAGATATACTGTAATTAGTTAGTTAGTTAGTTAGTTAGTTAGTTAGTTAGTTAGTTAGTTAGTTAGTTAGTTAGTTAGTTAGTTAGTTAGTTAGTTAGTTAGTTAGTTAGTTAGTTAGTTAGTTAGTGATTTATTCCGAACATGCAAATGATATATAACGTAAATATGAACAAGTAAAACAGAAATAATAATACAAAATTTTACAAAACAAAACAAAATAAAACAAAAAAACAGCATAAAACAAAAAAACAGCACAGTAATTTCACTTGCATGTCCGAAAAGGGGTGGGAAGAAGTATAACTTATTTAATCCCGCCCCTTCTCCATAAAATATTAACAATATTTATTTATGTCCTTCTTATTTTTACATTACTCTTTTCTTAATTATATATAAATATATACATACACACACACACACACACACACACGCACGCACACATACATACTGTACGTACATAATATACATATACACACAAACATACAAGTACACATACATACATACACACACATACACTCTTTTTTCGTTATATTTCTTAATTGTGCTGACAACCTATAAATAAATAATAATTAACAAAAGAAAAAATATATAAATATACATATATACATATATATATATATATATATATATATATATATATATATATATATATATATATATATATATATATATATATATATATATATATATACACATAAACAATGAACACATTGTAATTAGGAGCTGAATGAGCTGATCAAGCTCTCCACTGGGAAAAACACTCCAAAAGTGAGACAAAAAGTATAAATGAGCATCTTTTTAGACTCCAATAAAGTGAAACAAGGTAAAAAAGAAGCAAATGTTTTTGACTTAATTTTTACTTTGTTGGTAAATCTTCCAATATCATCTGTGCCCTGAACACTGACTCATTGAGAAAGGAAGTCATATTCTTATCAAGCTTTGAGCACATTTCCTCATTTGCAGCTGTAGTTTGCACTTAAATACCATTGTGTCTTCTGAGATTGTTGAAGCTGCAAGAACTGGCTGTTCCAGAGTGGGAGAGACTGGACAGAGCATGAGGTGACCGGGGGACACAGGGAACACAGTGATCCCTGAAGTGGTTGAAGCTGAATTAGCTTTGACTCCACTTATTAAAATGCCACAGAGATAATACAGTCAGACTCACTTCCATTCACCCAACTCCTGGAGATGGTTTTATTGTAAACATTGTGCTTGTTCCTCTTTCCATTCCAACTGTTTTACTTCCAAGAACATAAGCTGTTAACTTTGTGCTGATCAGTCGTGTAGTGAAAAGAAAGCACTTAAGAGCTATAACATATGAATATTTACAATACATTATTGCAGAGATGAAACATTAGATGTTGCTATATAACGACATGCTGCTATCTAGCTGTGACATCACTTTGAAATAATGCACTTCTTTTATTAAATGCCCTTAAATGGTAAAATCTCTGGACCAATCTTCTAAAGTCATTAAGCCTAAATAATTCTCCTGAAAAAGAATTAAGTAAACAAAAGCAACAGAAAACCAGCTACAGTTTCATAAAATATTCTTTAGGGTATCATTTCTTTCAAAGGGAAACTTTTGGTGACAAGTTATTGTGTTTGACCGGTGTCTGGCCAGCGTTCCACTTTATGAGGCAAACAATTAGGTCATTTATTTTTCTGACTCGCTGCTTATTGACACTTTCCCAGGGGCCTGACTGTGTCTGTACTTGTGTGTTCTTCAACTTACTGTCCGACTTCATGCAGACGAGGAGCTGGACACAGTAAATAACCGTCTCTGACTACTGTTGGCTTCTCAGCTGACAAGAAACAGAAAAAAAAACAAACCCTAAGAGCAAATATTAACATTCAAAAGATTACCGTATTTTCTGGACTATAAACCGCTACTTTTTTCCTAGGTTTTGAACCGTGCAGCTTATACAAAGGTGCAGCTATTCTGTGGATTTTTCTTCCACCGCTCGGGGCGCTCTAACCGGAATTAGAATCAAAACTTTGACAAAATAAATGCAAAGAAGAATACGCTACTTCTTCTTTAGCAGATAGAAGTAGGTAGAAGCAGATTTCAAAAAGATAAACAGATAAATAAATACTGGTTATTTTCTCTTGGTTCTGTCCTGTTTTAATCAGCAAAGTTGCTGCCGTGTTAAAAGACACTGTTAGGAAAGGATCTATTTAGGTACATACATGTACATCATTTACAGTTCAAAATCCTTCTGTACATTAAGTAAATATCTAATCTAACAACATAAATATTTGCGGCTTGCATATCTTTTTTTTTTTTTTTTTTTAAATAGAGTGGATGCGGCTTATATGCAGGTGCGGCTTATAGTCCAGAAAATACGGTAATTAAAAAAGTCAAACAACACACACAAAATCTGCTACAGAAAGAAACCTACAAGGGCAGTGGGATATCCAATGTTACATTATTACATGCATTGCATAAAATATTAAAGAAGTTAAATATCATGACAGAATTAATATTCTGTGTTTTAGTTGTTCTTATTGCCCACAACCAAGAAACAACTAAATAAAAGAAGAAACAGGACGCTATGATGCAGTCATGGGTTTTCTGTGTGTGTTCTGTAGATGATGTTGACCACAGCCGCCGTCAATCTGTTAATAGACTAATGGGAAGAAAACCCTCCTCCCTCGGCTCAGTCTCATAATATCCCCTCTGTTCTCGTGCTACGGCCAATAAAAGGCGACCACTGTTACTTTCAGGACATCATGTCTCTGACTTTCCACTGCAGCGCAGAGATCAGATTTCACTCCACAGATAATTTCATCCCAGGGTGCAATATGGTGCCATGTGGATGCACGGTGAAGCATCCGTGAGGAGCAAATCGTAACATTCCTCAGTTCATTCCTCTGGCGTGGAAGCAGGTGAATTCCTAGCATGAGCTTCCACAACTGCAGAGGATATCAGATGTGCGTAACGCCTGAGTGACCATTGGGTTGTCATGGGTGTACAGAGTGTGCCACTTTACTGTGAGTCATTTGATTGACGGTGAGGGAACAGAGAACATTGTCCATCCTCTTGGATCCACTAAAGCCAGTGCCCTTCAGAACCACGTTGAAAGACTCTGGGAAATAGACAAAATACACAGCTAAGACAATGTGCTCAAATGCAGAAACAAATACTATACATGAAAAAGTCTCTCCTAAAGTATGATATCATGATAAACTTGTGGTTACATTCTCAAATTACAATAACAGTGCAAGATGAAAATCAGAAACTATCATGATGGGAACAAACATTTATCAAATGTCTTCCAACAGTTAGTATCAACATCACAAATATCCATTTTCGCTGATCTAACAAACTCATTAAAACCTGATGATGCAAAATATATATAGAAAAGCTTTTTGAATATAAAACAGGGCAAGCAACATTTTGCCGCAGGCCTGCGTTTCTGTTTATAAAACAGTTGAAGGGATACAGTCAGACAATATAATTCAAGAGGAATGTTACTAGCGGACTCTGTCATCATGTCTTAGAAGAGGAAAAGAAAAAAACCACAGAAAGTTAACGGCTTGCACTATTGTGCAAATTTATGTGGCAAGTCTGTACTATAGTTAGCATATTTGGTTGAAACTATATGAAAATAATGGCAATTCCTTGATTGGTCAAACGTAATGAAACAGTAATCATGGCTAAATGTGTAGAATAAATGTGTAAATGTCTAAATGTGTAGAATTGAAACATTTTGTAAACCTCCCTTCTGTGAAGTAACTTTTCCAACAGGTTCTGCCTTCAAAATAATTGAAAATTATATCTGATTGAATGTTAACAGCATCCTCTGCTGTAGGGAAGTGGCACTATACAGTCAGGCAGGTCCTATATACAGGTCTGGAGGAATTGTGGGAAATATCTAACTGCAATTTTTCTAATAAATATTACATTTGTGATTGGATACCACCATAACTGACTCAGGAATTGCGTAAGTCCACACGTTCACGGGACTTTTTACATTCACTGTAGTTCAGACTGTGGTGCTTCTTTAAATATTGGCAGTCGTTCATTGTGTGCCCCTTGTTGTGACAACTGGATTGGGCCACTTTTCTGTACAGCATCCCTTCTGGCTGAATATCTCCCTGACTGAATCCAAAATACTTCCTTACAACAGAAGTCCTTCTTTTATTTGGGACTAGCATTTTACTAGTAGGTTGAACAGTGGTCATTTCTTTGTAGATTAAAATTAAATGTTATGCTTCCTCTACTTGGATTGATTGCCATGATGTATACGTGAGGTGAACAGTAATTCTCATTGCTGGATACAGGATGCTTGCATGACCTCCACCATGTTTAGATGTACAGTAAGTGGCATTTTTTCCCTGAGGGGCTTCATCAAGTTACAACAAACTTCTACACAGCATTCCCCAAGAGTTCAAAGCACATTTCTTTTAGTTGTAGAACATCAGAGGAGACAGATCGCATCATACGGATAAAGATTCTTGTAAATGTGGTTTATTGGTAATATTTGTTTTAGTCCTTTGTGCATTTTTGTGGTTAAGTGTGCAGCATGTGACACAAGTTGATACTCTAGATCAGCCCGAAGCTCAGGTAATTTTGATGAAAATGTAACCAGATCTCTTAGAACTCATCCTCAAGTACCAGTCTTTTGATATGTCAGTGTGTATTTAAACTTTACAGATGCAACAAACCCACTGAAGCAGGCTTACCATTCACACAAACACTGGACGGCTCTATTGTGAACACGTCATGGCATGACTGTTTCAGTACCTGTGATGCAGAGAAACGGACGCAGGGTCGTGTTAAGGTGATCACTGGGCATGCATGCTGTTTTTCACATGGTGTGCATGAATACATTTACATATAACTGTACGTGGCCTGACCTCACCTTGTTGACGATGTCTTTGAGGGCATGAAAGCCAGACAAAACTGGAAAAACGTTCTCTTTGCTATCTGCTATTTCAGCAAGCTGTGACCAAAAGAAGAAAAAAAATCAGTTTGTCTTTAAACATTTTATTCTTATACGTGAAACACTGCAAGCTCATGTGTTACTCTCTCCTGGGGACGTCCTTGGATTGCGTTAAGAGAGGGTGAGTCTGTTTCTAAGAGATAAAACCTTAAGCAGTTGGCTAAAGCCTTCATCTCCTGCTTTAATTATCGTAGAAGAGGAAGTTTGCCTAGCATAATTTAATTAGAGAGTAATCTAATTACTTCCTGTTTAGACTACAGACCACTGTCGGTCAGAAACGGGGCCAAGGCTGGCTTGTACTGTGACTACTGAAGACTTTATGGTGCACAGGCAACTGCAATCCTTTTCAAACCAGCTCAAAAAGGCTCACAATGATTAACATCCTGACTGAAGCTCCTGAAACACAAAACAAAAGAACAGAAATGATTTAGGGAAGGGGTTGTGCAACACTAGATGCCACTTTAATTAACATATTTCATCCTTATAATCGTATTTAATTACAGTATACTACTACTGCTGACTCCAGACGCACATGCCACAAAGATAAACAGTTCTCAGTCACTGTGGCACTGAATGAGAATGCATGTTTTCTCTTTGTATTTCTCACAGTCAACAATCAACTAAAGGGATCTCACTTCAGCATGAAAACTTCTCTGAAGACATATTAGGTTCCAGTGCTCTTTGCACTGAGTCAAGTGCTTTCACAGTGGTCTCTTTTATCAACCTGACACTTAGAAAAGTATTAAGCAAAAGGAAACAAAACTAAACTTAAAAAAAAAAACTCCAGAGAAACATCGACTGAACATGGTGCCAAACAAAGTCTATTTGCAGTTTCTATACAAAGCAGACGCAACATGAGCTCCAAACTACAAACACCCGCCAGCTGCTAGCTTTTCAGATCCCTGGAGGTTTTAGATGAGCTCCACCAGGCCAAGCAATGCGGTCAGCATGCATTCGTTAATCCCGGTGTGAAACAACAACCCACTGGAGGCCTGACCCAAACCTAACACACTCTGACACACACAGAAAGCCAGATAAAACCTCGGTGTTCAAACAAGCTGCAGTATCGGTGACGGCTCCCCCCCTCGCAGCGCTGCATGGAGGCTGCCATGGGAACGACAACAGGGGAAGGGGTTTGAAAAGAAACCCTCCTACCTGTTTGTGGTCGAAGTCCATGACCCCGACACAGTACACTCTGGCTCCAAATCCTCGCGCTATGTCACCCTGGGAATCAAAACACAAGCAGTCAGATTCTGCTTAGAACAGGGGTCGGCAACCCAAAATGTTGAAAGAGCCATATTGGACCAAAAACACAAAAAACTAACATGTCTGGAGCCGCAATGAATGAAAAATGAAAAGTCTTGTATCAGCCTTAGAATGAAGACAACACATGCTGCATTTTTCTATATTAGTTATAACTTGGGGAAGATTTTTTTTTTCATTATGCACTTCGAGAAAAAAGTCGAAATGTCGAGAAAAAAGGCGAAATGTCAAGATTAATTTTGAAGTACAATCTTGAGAAAAAAGTCGAAATGTCAAGAAAAAAGTCGAAATGTCGAGAAAAAAGTCAAAATGTTGAGAAAAAAGCTGGAATGTCGAGAAAAAAGTCGAAATGTCGAGAAAAAAGTCAAAATGTTGAGAAAAAAGCTGGAATGTCGAGAAAAAAGTCGAAATGTCGAGAAAAAAGTCGAAATGTCGAGAAAAAAGTCAAAATGTTGAGAAAAAAGCTGGAATGTCGAGAAAAAAGTCGAAATATAGAGAAAAAAGTCAAAATTTCGAGAAAAAAGTTAAAAAGTCGAAATGTCGAGATTAAAAAGAAGAAAGAAAAGAAGAAAGAAAAAAAGAGAAATAAAGGAAAAAATGAAGAAAAAAAAGGAAAAAAAAAAAGGTCAAACATTTTTGAAAAAGCTCCAGGGAGCCACTAGGGCGGTGCTAAAGAGCCGCATGCGGCTCTAGAGCGGCGGGTTGCCGACCCCTGGCTTAGACCAAAAAAAATAGAAATAAATGTTAAAGTGCATTGACATGATTAGAGGATACATAACTGATGTGTTCTGTTGCTCAAGCTCATCTACTTCAAATAAAAGTTACCTTCTGGTTTATTTTTTTCTGCACTTAAATACAGTATAAACCAGTGGCTGGTAAAAGTGCCAGTGTTTTTATGGAAAATTAGAGTAGATATTTTCAAATTTAATCTAATCTAGCAGTGGTGTGTGCATGTGTTACCTCCTTCACACTCAGTTCAAAGGGATAGACGTCCAGCTTGCCATCAGTCAGAACAATGATGATACTGGATGATGGTGAAGTTTGGCTCTTCATTTGATCTGACACCTTAACAGTGGAACATGACACATACAAGAATATGGGTAAAACGAGGGTACTTATAAATGTGTAGGAATTATTGCCAACGACGAGTTATTGCAACTTTGGACGAGCAATCTCACCGCTTTCAAACCTTCGTGCATGTATGTCTCACCAGCTGGCTGGATTTTGCTCAGCTCATCCAGACCCTCGTCTATTTTAGCACTGTGCCAGCAGACCACAAAACAGAGTAGTGTAAATACAAAAAGCCCTGCTTCTCAGGGAACAGGAATAGGATACGTAATGAAGCACAAAAATGAAGAGAGGAGAGGAGAGGAAGTGGATACCTGTCTCCAGTTATAGGAAGTATTACAACTGCCCGAGCTGAGAAGACGATGTAGGAGACCCTCATCCTGGGGCTGAAATAAACACACACATGCAAAGCTGATGAACATACAAAGACACACAACACAGACATGTACACATACCAGTTACACTTCTGATTATCCGTCAGCTACTGTAACTAGGACAGAACAAATGTGTCTGTGTAACTGAGAGGCAGTGGCGGAAACAAGCGTGTGTTGTGGTCCACTACCTTCCACATCCAGCTGCACATTTGGCTATTAAATATAGCAGCCTGCTATTATATCTAAAGATACAAACACATGTACGCTCCAGACCATTATCCGGAGGGTTTTGGAGCAGTTCCCTGTATGATGTCTGTCGCCTGAAATAAACATGACCTACTTTTATTACTTGCCATTTCTTGATGAACTGTAATTTAAAGACTATTTTCTGTTTAAATAGCCACTGTTTCCTTTGTGTAATTTCTGCTGTATGATGCCGAATTTAAAAAAAATGTTATTTCTTATGTGCACATGCAGGGGTTTTCTGATGCAGGAGGACAGGGATGGTGTTGTGATGGAGAAAGAATCAAAATGCATAAAACTCTCCTTTTACTTACCTGACAAACCTGCTAGTGAGTTGCGCCACAAATTCATAGATCTCATTCCAGTGTCCCCACACACTGCCTGACCTGAAACATCAAACACATCCTTAGTGTAAGGGCAAAAACACACCATTTGAAATAGGGCAAGGGGATGATCCAAGACGATGGTTGGGGTGACAGAGGTGAATACAAACAGGAGTTACCCATGAACCAACGCACTGCAGATATATGACTTCACAGATAAAAAAAAAAGAAAAAGAAGACACATTTGGGTCCGGGCAACTTTTGGCACATTCAACTAAATCAGTGCTGGCAGAAAAGGCCAAATGTGGACCAAATGAAACTGCGGACTTGAGCCACATTTGAGTCAAATATCCTTTACTGTGTGGGTTGTGTTTTCTATAGACGCCACAGCATTAAGGTTTTGCTGAAAAGAAAAAAAAAAAACAATCCAGGGGGGACCAAAATAGTGTTTATGAAGGTGTCCAATCAAAACTTTCTTTTTAAATATTATGGTTATATACAGAAATTTCACAATTTACTATTTTGGGAGCCCATGAAGATTTATTTTTACACTGTCTGAAAACACAATATAGTGAGAGAAAATGGCATTTAAAGTGAACTTTCTCAATGGTAGAGGATTAAAATAAGGTCAGCCCAGCAGATAATCAGAAGTGGACAGGAACAACTAAACACAACCATACATGGAGTGGACTGATTCAAAGACCGTCTCCGCAGTGAAGTGACAAGTATCCTGCTGCAACAACCTAATACTGCGAGCAAAATCAAACGCTCTGCTTCATAACTCACCTGTCCAAAACAAAATAAATATCAAACGCCCCATCGCAAGACGCGTTGTCCCCATCACGCACCGCTGAATCCGCGCACACGCTCACAACAAGCAGCAGGACCTGGCAACACGTCCGGATCCGATCCATTATCCATGTGTTACATATCAGCAACCAGTTTGGTTTTCCAAAACAGAATAATAAAATCAGCTGTGAAGAGCCGGTGATCTCTTCCGCCTCAGACCGGCTGCTCACATGTTGGATTCCTTGGTGTGTGCAAACCAACGTGGGAGACAGGACCAGCAGGCTGAGAGTAAAGACTGCTTTATGGTTCCGCGTTACACCAACGCAGACCCTACGGCGTACGGTACGCGGCGACGCGCACCCTACGCCGTAAGCTGCGCCGTCGATTTAACGCGGAACCATAATTTAGGCTTCAAGCGTGAGGGGCAGGGCGCACAGCTGCAAACACACAACACTGTCAAATCGCCAATAACGTAAACAGAGGAGAAATAGCTGCCCTCATTCTTCCAGGATCCTACAAATTAAATGACTAGATCTCCAAACACATCAGCTCCACTGACTTCATGAAACACCTGAAAGAGGTGTCGACCAAATGTGCCTAAATCAGTTTATATTCAATTCAATTTATTTATTTGGTAAGGGACAATGTACATCAATCAGCATTAAAAAAAAATGTAGATGCACCCAGATTGCATGTGACTATATGACTATAATATTGTATAACTGTTAATAATAATTAGTAATTGGTTAGGGATTCAGAGGAATGATGGAAGATTATCAGTAGATTGTGCCATAATATTTGTTGTGCCATAATATAGGGCATTTTATAGGGTTGATTATAATATTAATTGACATTATATGATATGACTATAAGCACACAAAAACACATGCCAGGAAATAAGAAAAGAAATAGGGGGGAAAAACACACAATTGAATTTTATTATTGTCCCAAGTGACTTTTATTTTGAAAGCATTATTGCTGACTTCCTGTATTGGCAAATTGTGTAGGCATATGTGATAGCGTTCTGGTACAAATTGTTTCTTAACATTTTTATCTTGTTTTGTTGTACATGCAGCTTGCGGCTTATAAATAATTCCCTGGGTGGTCTTTCATGTAAATGCCTTAAAAGGCACATAATATTTCTGCAAATCTATCTCAGATGGTAAACTAACACTCCACCCTTGTACATTGGTGTAATTGGTTTGTTGTTGTTTTGTTCTGTTCTCTTTAGGTTCAAAAGGTATTTTGCAGAGCTGCACTCTGCTAAATATCACCACTCTAGGATAGGAGATGACTTAATTCCTCTAGGGATGTTATTATTGTATTGCTGTAATTATTCATTTCATAGCAGGCAGGCAGTGGTTAGTTCCATTTCAACTATTTGGATGAAATCATGACAAAAACAACTCAAATGATAACATACCAGAGTCATTATTCAGAAAAAAGGCACCCCATCCTTTATTTTCTGGGTGCGGTTGAACAATGTTTTTTTTTTCCAAAATTCATTAGACCCCAACTATAACTTTATTCACCAAAATGTATTGGAGATCTTTGGGTTTCAAAAGGGACAAAATATAGATTCATTTTGAGAAAATGTGGGAGAAAATACTGCACAAGGTATAAAGAGTGTGCAGTAAGACAAGCAAGGATCAATCATAGATAGATAGATAGATAGATAACCTCTATACATTTAAATTAAGAAGAGGAAGATTCACTAGCCGATGCCATGACCTCTTCTCATGCCAAACATGTTAAGAATACCCCATATAGACCAGTTAAGCTACTTTCACACTATATGATTTTTAGCTTGCATTGCCAGTTGCTGAGGTCAGACCACACAGACACATGTGTATAGGCTGAAGAATCCCTCCCCTGTGATGATAATCAGCAGAACCACCCTGATGGGATGTGCACCACCCCCATGGGGGATGTCCCACATGAGCAGGTCAGCAGCTCTGTTCTCAGTGAAACATCCCAACATCTGCTGTCTCATATGAAACTACCTCACCCACTGCTTTGAGAAGGATTATGGTCACTGACGTCAAGATGTTTTTCTCTAAGTGATCTCAATTTATAAATGGTTTGTGATTTGCTTTTACTGACGCCTCTGTGGAGAATTTCAACATTTTTTTTACTAGATGATTGCGTCTATGTTCATAAACTGTAGAGAAATGTCTTTTGCAGTGCAACCAACCACCACTTTTTAAAATTTTGTTGCCCTTGCTGTTTTCTTTTATCTCTTTCTTTAAATTAGTTGTGTTCTTGAATGAGTACTTTGATGAACTGCAGTTATTATTTGTGTATGATACATCTCACAAAAACTGTAAGTTGCAGCCACACCATGTTAAATGGCTGTGATTCAAACTCAAGTTCAGAAGGATGAAATAACAGCCATGAACTGTTGTGTCTTCTTTAAGGATAAGGCTTGTTTTTTTTCTTCGCACAAAGCTCTTTTATTTCACAGTTTTCTTCTCAACATACAACTGTTTCTACCTATTCTTATTCTCTAACCCTCTACAGCTCACCAGTAACCTAGCAACTGCTTCTGCCACCCCATGGACATAATATGTAACAGCATCCAATGGCAAAACCCCCACCCCTATTCAAAAATGGCAAAATGCAATAAAAGTTATCTATATGAAGACTTTTCAATCCTCAGTTCTCACTTTGAATGACCGTGGTTCTACTTCTGGCAGAACTGTTGTTTTTGTCTTCCATCCATCCTCAATCCTGACTTTGTTGTTGATTGACAGATTTGGGAGACGATTGGATGTTACTTGGTAGAATGACTTTTGTTTTGGCTCTATTTTACTTTATGTTCAATCATTGAAGGCTTCCTTTACCTTGGTTCTTGCATGAATGGCTTGGCAGGGCAGTGTGGAGCTTTCACCCCGTGAGCAGCTCTGTAGTAAGTGACACTGCACTGAAGTAGTGATGCTTGGTAACTGAAGACAGATATGACCTGAGTCACTGTCACTATCTTTCTTCAGGAGGAATTGTTTAAGAACATGGACTCCTTTCAGCTTGCCCATTTGACTGTGTATAGTTTGAACTTAATGCCCAATACTGGAAGTCATAATGCTCTGAAAACGTCATTATCTGCTGCTGAAGCATGGACCGGTGTCACTCACCACAATGTGAAGATTGATTTTGTGTGTGCTTTGAAACATTGTGAGTCTGTGTTTTGCCAATAATGCAATTTCTGGAGAGTTTGAATGGTAGTCGATAACTACTAAATTGCTGTTTCCCCTGACTGAACAGGTCCATTCCCACTTTGTACCACGGTGCTATTGGTCCTTGCTTGTATTCTGGCACGTGTCACATTTGCTGGTTAGTGTCTCAATGTCTTTGTTAATTCTGGGCCAGGAAACTGTCTTTCTTATTCTCCTTTTGAATTTTTTTATGCTCAGGTGGCCTTCATGTATCATCTTCATGTATAAAGACAATCCTTCTCTTTTTCAGCAACATTCCATTGACAATGCTAAAATCGCCCCAGACGTGGTAAAATTGTGGAGATGAACCTCCTGGCCATCTCTCATCCATGTTCCAGATTACCTTTTTGTAGCTGTGAGTCTTAAGCTGTTTTATTCAAAAATCTGTTTTGATTTTGTGTCTGATACAGGTAGTGCAGGAGATACTTTGTTTAGGTGGCACCGAATGTCATCAGTTGTACTCACACAGTTGATGATGCTGCTCTGGAGAGAGTGCCAGCGAGTACCAGGTGGGAAAACTCCATATAAGTAGCTGTCAAACCACTCAAAGCCATACTCTAACCCCAGGCACTCTTTATCAATCTGAACATATCTGCTCTAAAAACTTTGTCATGGCTCATAGGTTTCTAATGCTTACCCTGAACCTGTCGGAAAACTGCTCCAATGTTGTATCTCTTGACAGTTTAATTCTTTTTGTGTGGTCATAACATTTCAGCTCAGGTGCAGTGGTCAGTGTTTTTTTTATTTCTTTATTATTCAACTCACACTCATTACTGTCCAGTTAAACTCACAGTCCTTATGCACATGCTCCCAGGTACAGGATGCTTTTTCAATGCAATAAAGAATTAATTTTACCCAAAAAGTTTACCATTCCAATTATTCACAGTACATCTATCTTGTCCTGTATTACCTTTATTTTATCTTGGTCTGGCAGGATACATTGTACAGTCAGCTTGTCTTCAAGAGAAAGGATCTCCTGAACCCCAAACTCACATTTATTGTCATTGAGCTCCAGCACTCTGTTCAGCCTCTCATTGTGCTTTGCTGCTATGGGAGCCCTTTTGATGACGTCATCTGTAGACTCAAACACCCTTCACGTCCTGGTGATCTGCTGCATGGCTCCCTGGAATATTTAGGTCAAGACGTCTCCATGGGAGTTGAAATTGCTTGACTGCTGTTATTGCCTCAGAAGGTTGTGCAAGAAGATATTAATTTGAGGGTCCCATTGTTATTGACGAATCCAGTATAATTAGTGGGATTTTTAAAAAATGATTCTGCTGAACCACATTATTTAAACATATAGTAATAATGGTTAATGGGAAATGTTTCTCATCAGAACTGCTGGTTGGTGAACATTTCTATCCTACTTGTAAACAATTTGGCACATATCACACGCACGCACGCACGCACGCACGCACGCACGCACGCACGCACGCACACACACACACACACACACTTATAATGATGTTTAATTATTTTATATTTTATTATCATTAATACTTTTTAATCTCATTTTGTTATTGCGGTTATCTTGTATTATTACTATTACTGTTAAGGTTGTTTTATTTGACTGTTAAGTGTACTTAAGCAGGGAATATCAGTATGGATCATATTGTCTCTGTACTTGTAAATGTATATTGTTATGTCAGTTTGTTATGTGTGGACCCCAGGAAGAGTAGCTGATGTACTGCATCAGCTAATGGGGATCCTAATAAATAAATAAATACTTGTTTCCTCCCAGACAACAGCACAAAGAAAATGCACATTTCCTCCTTGGAAGCTAGCAAAGTTAAAGAGTGGCTACGGTTAATCTGTCAAGCACAAAAACAAATATGTGGCTGCAAGGCTAAAACACAATAAAACCGTCAGTAACACACGGTCAATAACAATGAAGTCAAAGCACGAGTGGTGTTTTTATATATGGCTTTGAAGGAGATATTAAAAGGAAAAAAAAACATTTCAATGACAGTTACACATGAGTCATGACTATCGCATATTCATAAGAATATTGAGTTTCGAATGAAAAAAAAGACCACCATAAAGTATAGTGTTTATTTGTGAGCTGTAATCCTCCAGTGTCGCCAGTAGAGGGCAGTACCGCCCCTGTCCTCGGCAGAGCCAGATAAACAGGTTTGGTGGAGCAGCAGTGTAACTAGACTGCATGGGCTGAAATGTGAATATTTAAAGCAGACACTGCTCCATAGCTCCTGTGGGGGCTGCACCGTGTGACCGAGGACATCCACACTTGGAGCGTGAATAATGGTGAGTGAGCAGGGGCTTTTCATATATTTTTAGCCCAGTTTCACGGTTAGCAATGGCGTGAGTTAACCTGCTAGCACGAACCGTCAATGACACATGTTTAGGATGATTTATGGTTCCGCGTTACCCAAACGCAGAGCCTACGGTGCACCGTACGTTGTGCGTCGCCGCGTACGCTTCGCCGTAGGCTCTGCGTCGATTTAACGCGGAACCATAAATCAGGCTTTACTGTTCGTGTTTCTCACTTTTACAGCTCAACATCCCAGCACTCACTCCTGTTTCTAATAATTAGACACCGACCACTGTTTTCACTGGTAGGGATGTTTAGGAGTAGCTTTATTATAATATTGCAGCATGAATGCATGAAATAATTTCCTCCAGTGATGTTTGTCAGACCAGTGTTTTTGTGTTTTTCTTCTCCCCAGCTTCAGCCTTAACCCCCATTCAGGACAAGATGCTGCTGAAAATGCCCCACAAGCTGCTCAAACCTGCCCACTACATAGAGCTGGGCAGCTACCAGCACTGGCCGGTGCTGATCCCCCAGAGGATACGACTGTACACCTATGAACAAATCCCCCTCTTCCTTAAAGAAAACCCCTACATCACTGACGGATACAGGGCTCACCTGCCCTCCACGCTCTGCCTGAAGAGGTGGGGTTATGTACTTATTATGTAATTTATCACTTATGTCCACAGATATTGAATTATTATTTTTGTGATCAATTTTTTATTTTATTTTTAAACAATTATAACACAAAAACAAAACTACAATCAATCAATCAAATGTTATTTGTATAGCACCTTTCACCCAGGTACAGGAAATACAAAGTGCTTAACCTTTTGACTGAAAAATAAGTGTAATAAAAACAAAAATAAAAACTGGGAGACCAATGCACACTGACATACAATGTAGTTAATTAAAATGAAATGATGATAAAAGTTCAAGAATTAAGGCTAAAAAAATAATCATTCCACAACAATAAAATATAATAATAACAAAAACATAAATAAATAAAACAAATACCTCTAAAAAATGTTAAACAGAATAAAACTATAAAATGTGATGCTACATAAAAGCCAGACCAAAGAGATGAGTTTTTAGTCTACGTTTAAAAGTGTCCACATTTCCAGCTCCTCTCAGATCCTCCGGCTGTTCCACAGTTTTGGAGCATAGTGGCTAAAAGCAGCATCACCAAATCTTTCAGTTCTACTCTGTGGAACAGCTAAAAAGGAAGAGCCAGAGGATCTGAGGGGCCTTCCTGGTTCATAGAATATAAACATCTCTGAAATATACTAATAAAAGAACTTTAAAATCAACACGAAAACTAACAGGTATCCAGTGTAAGGATTTTAAAATGGGCCTAATGTGTGCTCTCCTTCTGGTCTGAGTCAGTACGAGCACAGAACTGTCCAGGACGGGGGAACATGTCAACAGGGCACAAAACACTACGAAATACTAATAATGTAAAAAAATAAATTCAATTAAAAAAAAAACAATTAAAAGTATACACAACATACAGATACACACATACACCAACATATAAGACGAGACAGAAGGAACCAAACAACTGGGAACACACAAGAAATGAAAGCGCTAGTGACAGGAAATTACGAGAAAATCACAGCATATCTTTTAGCAAATCAGCAGTACAACGCCAAGAATGTAGAATACGCTCATTAGCACCATTGATTCGGGCTGTGGAGAGCTCCAGATACACAACATCGAGAAAGTAAAGGATCCAGGCCTTAACTGTAGGAAAACGAGGTGGTTTCCAATGAGTAGCAATCAATTTCTTGGCTGCAGTCAATCCAGCGAAAATGACACGCTTATTAAGCTTGGAAAGATTTAAGATGGATACGTTATTCATAACCAACACACATATAGTCACAGGTATTGTTATTTGTAGCAATTCAGACAGTTTGGATGCAAAATTGCTCCAGAATTGACCAACGGGAGGGCAGTCCCAAAACATGTGGCTAAAGGTACTCTGAATCTGTAACGAGCACAGATTGCATATAGGGTTATTAATGAATATGATGAAGTCTAACAGGGGTATGTTCTGTGTGAATTATTATTTTTGTTTATATGCTTTTGGGACACGTAATATACTGTATGCCATAGGCCTGTGTTGGAAAAATCGATTTCCCAATTCTAAATCGATTCTCATATTAATTCCTAAAAATCGATTCATATGTCTAAAGATCGATTTTTTTATTTTTTTTTTATTTATTTATGTTTTTTTTTTCATCATTACATTACAACTTTTGGTTATTTTTTTGTTTATCCCCAAAACAGGAATGTTTTGTTGGACACGAGAATAACTGGTGCCATGTTTTTGCCTTTAAATATGTTTAAAGGTATGAAAACATGAAAGTGTTAGGTTATAATTGCATTAATTGTATATATTTCATTACTTTATATACTGTCTTGGGGTTACATTTGCAAAAAATACTAAAAACCAAATGCTCAAAAATTAAAAACCAAAATAGACCGAAAATGGAACAAATAAAAACGGAATGTGGGAAAAAATAAAACCGATTTCATCCGTCTCCGTTTGCTGCCCTGGATCTGTTTAATTCTGAGCCACATGATGTTTCTGAAAGCAGTTCTATCAGCATTCTGGGAGCTGATTGGTCCTTACAGCATCATTAGCTGCAATACTTGCTGTTGAATCTCAATATAATACTAGTAGTAATATTTTGCATAACTACAGTCATATAATTGATGCAACAGCTCAAAAAACAGTTTTAATAACACTAATCCAAATCAATAATAAATCAATAAATCAATAATCGATTCTGAATCTTAAGAATGGGAATCGAATCGATTCTTGACATTTGAATCGATCCCAGCCCTAGTATGCCATACTCATCTGTTCTCATTTCTTTGTCCATTGCAGCATTTTTATTTTGTCCAACGAGACTGTGAATATCTGGAGCCACCTTCTTGGTTTCCTTCTCTTCTTCTCTTTGGGGGTCAACGACCTCTCGACAGTCCTGCCGGCCTCTGGAGCCAACAGAGAGGACTATGTCATCTACACCATCGGACTCTTCTGCTTTCAGGTAACAGGTATTTGTCTGTATGTGTGTTGTAGACAGTATAAGGCTTACTTTCACCATTACTGAATAATGACAGCTGCACCTGTCATCGTTTCTTCTTCTCTGTCACTTGTAACCAAACTGATTCAGATTGGTTCATTTTTCTTGCCGCAGGTGCAATCAGCTTTACCTGTTCAGGTGTGTAAGGTCTATGACAGTTATGCATCGCAGGAAAAAATATTTAGAAATAATTTCACAGTGAAATATTACAAATGATGTAATGTTAGCTGCATTGTGTTTTAACGTGATCGTACGTTCATAGGTAGTTACAGTGTAGGTGTAGTACGTTTTGCCTTCCTTGTTTCTCACTTGTCCTTGTACCCCTTTATGTGCATGTTGTGTCTACATTATATGGTTGAGGTAAATTTATTTAAGTATAATTACAGAAATAAAGCCTAATTATAGCAATTATTAATCCCATTGAATTGCCCCATGAGTAAGAAGTGGTGTTGAATGTTGCAAATATTAAAAGATAAGCTGCTCATCATCTTGCAGTGTGTGACCATGCCTTGTATTTTCATGGCAGGTTTGCATGCTGTGCTCAGTGGGTTATCACCTGTTCTCATGCCATCGGTCAGAGAAGACTTGCCGTCGCTGGCTGGCATTGGATTATGCTGGTATTTCTGTTGGCATCCTGGGCTGTTATGTACCAGGCATCTTCTATGCATTTTACTGCAACGCCGTGAGTGCCACGAATAAACCCATGAAGAGACTGACACCGCAGCTGACACTATATTGCATTTAATGCGATTTTCAACTCTCTCATTGCAGTTTTGGCGTCAGGTCTACCTGGTGATAGTGCTCTCCCTGATCCTGGCCGTCTTCTGTGCTCAGGTCCACCCTAATTACCTCAGCAGCGACTGGAAACTGATAAGGACGACAATCTTCTGCTGTGTGGCGGGTGTGGGTGTGATTCCTGCGTGCCATTGGATCTGGCTCAATGGGGGATTCACAACTGATGTTGTGAAGGTCAGCAAAAACCGTCTAAACTATAAAGGGAGGAAAAAATATACTGTGATTTTACTATTTAACAAGGTTTTCTCTCTTAGATTTATTTGAAATCTGAAAGCTTTTCTTCACTGTAGTTTTTTCTTCTTTTTTTTAAACTGTTTTCACAGCTCTTCTTTCCACGTGTGATAGTAATGTACTTGATTGCTGGATCTGCCTTCCTGTTCTACGTCACCAAAATCCCTGAGCGCTATTTTCCAGGTGAGTTTTGCTTCTCTCTTGTCATTCTCTCTTTTTCTCTCATTCTCTCATCTCATTCTCTCAACTGTAGCAGCTAAGCCTGAAACTTAAAGCCTCTGAGGGGCTGCATAAACAGGCTAAATTTAATCAACGCGCTTGCTGCTGCACTACTGAAACTTTGTGTCTCGTGAAACAAAGGATTTACAGCTTCACTTCTTTATCGATACTTTCTTTATTGATCACCGTTTCAGGATCTTCAATATTGTGCAAGGATCCATTACTAGTGCATATAAAAGTCAATTTATCTGTGACTTGTTTCACTAGTACAATAAACAAACGTGACAGAGCAGAGCGGAGCAGAGCGGTCGAAAAACTATGTGCTCCTCCGTCTAGCAACACCTGACACCTGATTGAAAGCTGTCACCTTTATAACATTTCCCCCTGACACAGTGAGGACACCTGCTGGCTCAAATTGGTACCTTACACACACATAGAAATGGCTCCTACAACAACAATGTGCACAAATAGCTGGGGTTTAATTTTTATCCTTCCTATGGTTTAAAACGAGTTGTGTGAAAATCATCAAAAATGTGTAAATCTTTCTAGCTGTGGTAATGCTTTTATTTTTTATATTTTTTTGAACGAAGGAATGATTTCCTACGTAATTGAAAATGCTGATTACTGGACTGGATTAGGTTATACTTCATTGGGACAAAGCAAAAGAGCTCAGTGTGAGCCTGTTGTAGATTAGATTAGATTAGTTGTAGATTAGTAAAAACGTCTTTCATAATACTTATTGGTCTGCCAGTGTAGCACTGAAACAACAAAACAACAAATGCACCACTCAGATATAGAGGGAAACACCTCCATTCTCTAGTCTGCTGAAGCCATAGGATCACCCAGAAAGAGATGAGATTTGCATTTCCATAACCCAGTGAGGAGATGCTGGTATATATAACACACGGAGAAATGATAAGAAAATATTGATTGCTTTTTGTTTGAGTGAGTGGGTAAAGCTGGAAAAGGGAGATGGGAAAGAGAGCATGAAGAACAGAGAGGAGAGCCGCAGATATAGTGTCAATGGTACAAAAGACAAGATATATTAGTATAAATCCGTGAGCATACTCATTTGACACGAGTATGACAACGATCATGTTAACATCCAGGTTGTTGTTGTTTTTGTTTTCTTCTTTAGGCCAGGTGAACTACCTGGGAGCCAGCCATCAGCTGTGGCACATACTGGTGGTGCTGATGTTTTACTGGTGGCACCAGACAGCTGTGAACATCATGCGCTTCAGACACAGTGAGCCCTGTCCCAGCTGGACCAGCAGCAGCTGAGGGAATCACCCAAACTATCACATTATAACTGCTAAAACATAAACTGACTGAGGTAGATGTACCGGTATATTAAACAAAATAGCAACGAGAAGGTGTGTCCAAACCTTTGGTCTGTACATGTGTGTGTATGTATGTGTATATATGTGTGTATATATATATATATATATATATATATATATATATATACATACACACACACATTCAAATTTAAAGGTAAACCAGGTTTATTCAAACGTCAGTTTGAATTGTTACAACTAAAACTAATGTATTTGTGGATTGATAAATCCCAGAGCTGTGAAATGAAACGGTATCTGCTTCTTGCACATGAAAAAATTTGCATGCATGGAATTGTTTGTTTGAGTGTTTTAGATTCCTTATGAACTTGGGAAACAGGTTGGGCCACTGCAGTCACGTTGCTGTTGCCTCAACAAGCATCTCCTATCAACACTTGAAATTTTCTTAGCACTTCTCACATTGTTAACTTTTAGATCTTAAAATATAGTCAAATGGATTTTAAAATGCCCCTTTTTCCTAGAACATCCAGGGACTGTAGAAGTTATCATCCTGTAAACCATTATCTGTTTAGGCCAGTAAGATTCAGCTCTCTGCTTGATGTTGATTATTTGAAAACTGTCTCCGATACCTTTTTTGTTACAGTTCTTTCACACCATTGGACAGTTCATTTTAATTTTCAGTGCTATATTGTGTGTTCATTTTTGCATGGGTTCAGACACAATTGTATTTCATTTGCCTTATATCTTTGCTTATTTGTGTATTATTCACATTTAACTGTTTCAGTCAGCTGGTCAAAACGTGAAGTCAAAACCAGAACAAAGTGATCAACTTCTTGTACAATAAAGCCAGTATTTTTTTTTCTTTTCTTTACTTTTTTTTTTTTTTTTTTTAAATCTGGCACTTTAAAACAGTGAATAAATCCAGCCTGAAAGCGCTTACTGTCACTGACTGCGGTGCTCGTAAACCCACTGTACAGTTGCCAAAGGAGGTGGTTTTATTTTCCTGTGAATTGCTTTTCCAATCTTTTTTTTTCCTCCATATTATCTGTTTGTATCTCTCTTGAATACTGTGTATTATATTGCACTGACTACTGAGATGTATATTAATTTCAGTGCCTCTGGGAAAATATATTTTTGAATATTTTGAATGAATAAAGAATGTTAGAAATTTGAAGTGTTTGTTTGTTTTTTATTTATTTTGCTATGCTTATATAGTTTTAATAGAAGAATACGATCAAATAACTGAGTAGAAATGAGAACATTTGTTTTTTCTAAATTATCTAATAATCCCGTTTTGCACACTCAGGATGCGTGATACTCAAGTAACTATTTCCTGCCATTCACATGAGTAACCAGCAGAGGGCAGCATTGTAACTATTTAAAACGGGAGCAGAGTTTGTATAATTGAACATTTTCAGATTTTTGTTGCATTAAATAATCTTGGCACCTGTTTCTTTTGTAATTTGTCTCCACAAACACATGCACTTCCCATACATAATTTGTCATCAGTTCCCTCGCCTTGTGACGTGTTTCTGCTCAACCAGTGATTTAAGGATTATAATCTTGCTAAACGCGGGGCCTCCTGAACTCCCTTGGTTTGACCTCATATCACATGCTGTGGGCAGAAAGTGTCATCCTGTAGCGAGGGCAGTGCCAAAGCTTTGCTTCTTTATTTTTACTACATTTCCAAATCAGTTGCTTTTTTAAATATACCCTATGTAGCTATCAGTGTCGTTGACCATTGAAGCTGATACTTTGATACTTTGAGGAAGTTTGACAGTAAAGGCATGAAAATATCAGTGATTTTGTTCATTTTTCCATGTGCTGACAGACTCGTCAGTCCCTTTAAGTGTCGCTATGAACCAAAGATAATATACCACGTAAACCCGTT
Source organism: Cololabis saira (assembly GCF_033807715.1). Classification (NCBI taxonomy): domain Eukaryota; kingdom Metazoa; phylum Chordata; class Actinopteri; order Beloniformes; family Belonidae; genus Cololabis; species Cololabis saira. The sequence continues at coordinate 32,277,635 of NC_084597.1, read as the reverse complement.
CAATCATTGACTTTCAGTGGGAACACCAACAGTTTATCTTCACCTTTGTTTACAGTTAATAAGTAAGAGATAAGGCTCTTAATATCTGCATGTGTGACTAGGCTGTAGATTATCTATTAAAATGAAGCGTGGATGTTTTTTTCTTTTAGGAGGGGCAGTGACATGAAAGTACCAATTAGACCGTCACCAGGAGACATGACAGCAGTGTCTGAAAATATAATAACTGTTGGAGAAAAACGGGCTTGAGTGTGTTACCTCATGGACTAATGGGTACTTATGTTTTGCTCAATGTTGCTCTCATCAGGATTTATGGAGACATGGAGATATTCATCAGAGATATTGGAGAGAGAGATATGGAGATATTCATCAGTTTTTCTGGATGTGTATTGCTTTAAACTTTTATAAATCATCAATCTACAGAGGCCTGTGTATGTGTATGTAAATACACTTCATATTGTAACGTATATGTCTCTATATATGTATATTATTTATTTATGTGCACTGATTTATATACTGTACATATATATATAGTTTTTATTTTAAATTCATGCATAAATATAGTTACCTATACTAATAAATTGCAATACAGCCCACAATATATAATAGCTGATAAATGTAGGACAACTACAGTATTTACTCTCAAATAGACACATTGGTCTTTAGTGAGAACTGCACAATTCTTTTTTTTCTTTTCCTCTCCCAATTAATATGTACTTGTACTAGTATACGACTTATATTGGTATACTTACAGATGTATGACCAGTTAAAGATACTTGTATTCATACTTCATTTTTATTTAATTGATATATGTCAATGCAGCATCTCCCCCCAGCGTTGACATAGACACTTAAGTATATTCAGACTTACATGCATCCCAAACACACTCCACACACACTCCACACACACTGCACCCACAGCACACACACGTCACACACCAACATTATACAACTGAAAGGGAATGCTCTTCTCGTTCGTAAATACCTGGTTGTCCTACATTTAAATGTCTCCTATATTACACACTGATTCACATACACGACAAAACATCACATAGTCAAACTGCCTGTAACACTGTTTTGTCTTTTCTTCCTCCACGTCCCACCGTCAGTAATCTTAGTCCTTTTTGGAAGAATTTTTTTTTGTCCTCTCTTGGGATCAATAAAATATGGTAGACTGTCAAGATGGCTGGTGAAGGAAACCAAGCCCACCCCCATTGCAAGATTTAAATGCATATATATATATAATAAATATATATATATATATATATATATATATATATATATATATATATATATATATATATATATATATATATATATATATATATATGGCTTTTAGGTTTTTTCCAAACTTTGTATTAACTGTTAATATGTATGCAGGCAAAGGGCAAAAAAGTATAGATAGTAGTAGAAAATAGTGTATTCAAAATATTGATTCTCTCTAATATTCTTTTGTGTTGGCAAACTATTGACTGCTATATCTGTAAACTATGTGCAGCAACCATATTGATTAGGGTTCAAGCAGACATGGAGCAACTATAAATGTTTTCAACATCAGTGTTTGAAAGTACCACAAGCATAAATTGCTAGATTGTGGTCCAGCGAGGGATTTGAAGCCTGGAGCTTTACCTCCCACAGATTATAAAATGCTGACGGCATCATGACTCCCACAATAATCAGACACACATAAACTCTAAAGATTTGTTTTATTCAAGAATTGAACATTAAAAAATGTGTTTTTAATTGTTGAATGTCAACGCTATGTCACAAAATTTGACAATTTGACAATTTACAATGAAAGTTAAGGACACTTCAAAGAAATCAGAATCATTATAAAGTTAACTTAATGCATGGACATGTCCAATTCCACAGTTAATTTAATAAAATACAAATATATTTTATGATCAGCAGGGCTACAGAAAAGTCAGGATTTGAACACATTCTGTACATTATTTTTGTGTTGTTACAATCACAAACTTGGTTCCAACAGGAACAACAAAAACAGTAATTTAAAAAAAGTAAAGGAGTCTGAAATAACTGACAACCTTCATGCATATATATATATATATATATATATATATATATATATATATATATATATATATATATATATTAGGTTAAACAATGGCAGTGAAAGTTTTGACACTTTAGTGTTTTTCAGACTTGTACTCGTCCCTTTTACTAACTACTGCTGCAGGCTGCACAGAGGGGGATACAAGTATGTTAAAAAGAGTCCTGTTCTGAAGGACAGGCTCTGTAAATCCCCCGTTCCTATGTAAACCTTCGTCTCCCTCCAGACACGTATCCTATAGATCAGTAAGAGCTTATCAGTCCTTTCGGAAATAATTTGAGGTTCAAGGTAAAGCTGGCACTTCAGGAAATGGCAGCTAAGTTTTCAAGTCTGGAGTCTGAACTTGTTGATTTAAGCCATTATGGTCTCTAAAATAGCTCAAAAAACTTTCCTAGTGTAGCATATGAACTGTGTATACCCCCCCCCCCCTCCCGAAAAAAACAACAAAAAAACAAAGAACAAACAACCTGTTAATCTAATTGACTAAACGGGAAAAGGAAAGAACCACTTCCTAACAACTCTGCAGTGCAGCATTAAATCAGATTTAATATGTATCAGTGTTTGAAGCTTTATCACACATTCTTCACTGACATCTTTAATGCTCTATCAGGGGAAGTTCCTAAAACGCACCGAGGGACATTTGAAAGACTTGTCCACATGTCCTAGATGTCTGATTTTCAACAATGAAAATAAGCATCACGAGTACAAACAGAGCACAAAGCCCATGGGTGTGTATGATTTGTCTTTCCGCCTATTTCCTTTACCTTCAGTAGAAACGAAGTGAGGGAATTCCACAAGAGACAGCAATAGAGGAGAGCTTTGTAGCAGCTTTGCACTTAAAATCTGTAACCAAATAATTTGTGATGCAAGAGAAAAAGATTGGTTACACTTTTTTTTTGTCACGTGTGAAATTTTCATGAGGTTTTTAAACTTCAAAGGCATTAACTGTTAACTATAGTGACACATCAGTGAATATATTCTTGATATCTCTCTTTTTCATGCCTGCCGTTTACTTAGGCCAAATTAATTAAGTCTTTTGAGTCCAGCTCTTTAAATCTTAGAAAATATATAGATCTTGGAAAACAAAACAAAACCTACAGTATCTTCTCAGTGCTCCTGTCTTTGGCAGATCTACGCCATAGACTCGTCTGACCTTTTGTCTGCTGCATTTGCTCTGTTTGCGTGCAGAACTGCAGCATGAACGGTATGAAAGAGTAAGCTGCTCATATCTTTGTCCTTCTTCCCAAACAACTGTCCTTTCTGCAAAGTATCGATGATGGAAGTATTACAACAGGCAAACAGTACACTCACACCAATCTCCTTATATTCCTTGATCAAGCCTTTAAAAGTGGCCATGCCTGTGGAGTCCGTGAAAGGCATGGCTGAACAGTCTAACACGATGGTGTGGAAGGCCAGGGCTCTCTGGATCAGCCCCGCGGAAAGTTCACCATGTTTCTCCCCATTTGCCTTGGCTTGCTTGACGGACATTTCTTTGGCCTTCTTCTCTGCCTTTCTCCTCTTTGTCAGCTCCAAGAAAGGCTCCACTCCGACAGCTTTGTAAAGAGATTTGAGGAAAGAGTCTTTATTGGCGTAGTACAGGGGAGCCTGGAAGCGGAAAATGTGAACCCGAGGTGGCGGTGTGAGGTTGGTGTATTCCTCTGAGTCCTCATAAAGATCAGCATCACCGGCCTGGCCGAGGAGAGAGACCTGAAATCAAGTAGAAACATACTGATATAGTGATATGCACATTGGTGAGGTTGTACCTTATAAGATGACTTTCATATCAGCTTTCAAAAATATATACCGTACTTTCTGGACTATAAGCCTCACCTGCATATAAGCCGCACCCTCTCTATTTTTTTTTTAAACAATTAAAAAAAGATATACAAGCCGCACCTGCATACAAGCTGCATCCGCTCTATTTAAAAAAAAAAAAAGCTATGCAAGCCGCAGATATTTATGTTGTTAGATTAGATATTTACTACATGTACAGAAGGATTTTGAACTGTAAATGATGTACATGTTTGTACCTAAATAGATCCTTTCCTAACAGTGTCTTTTAACACGGCAGCAACTTTGCTGATTAAAACGGGACAGAACCAAGAGAAAATAACCGGTATTTATTTATCTATTTATCTGTTTGAAATCTGCTTCTACTTCTATCTGCTAAAGAAGAAGTAGCGTATTTTTCTTTCCATTTATTTTGTCTTAGTTTTGATTCTAATTCCGGTTAGAGTGCCCCGAGCGGTGGAAGAAAAATCCACAGAATAGCTGCACCTTTGTATAAGCTGCATGGTTGAAAACCTATGAAAAAAGTAGCGGCTTATAGTCCAGAAAATACGGTATACATTTTTTTAATTTACACACCTTTGGGTTCTGCGTCTTAAAGATGATGCAGCTCATGGAAAAGACGACGCCAATGAGCAAGCCAAGCTCCACACTGATGAGCGCTGTGGCTGACATGGACACCAGCCAGACGATGGCGTCGCTCTTGCTGTCACGCCACTTAGCTGGAACATCCTTGAACTTCCTCAGCGCTCCCCGGAGGCTAACGATGATGATGCAGGCCAGGACGCACTTCTGGAGTGCGTAGAAGAAAGGTGCGAAGAAGAGGAGGACGAGGAGGACCACCAGGGCGCTGATCAGACTTGATACCTGGGAGAGAGGCTCTTAAAAATCATGTTCTGGACTCTGAATCTGGAAAGATCTTTAGTATACTTATGGAGGCAGTTTTCCTTTTAAAAAACCTGGGACTTGCCAACACACTTTGACAAAGTTTCTGAAAGAAACTGAGCTTCTTATTTCGTGTCACTGACCAATTCACCATCTGACTTAAAATTTTCTAAGCAAGTACATGTGGTGAGTACGACGGAGTATTAGGGCCAAACTAAGACAAAAGAAAAAGGAAATTACGAGAATAAAGTCATAATATAATGAGAATAAAGTCGTAATATTATGAGAATAAAGTCGTAATATTAAGAGAATAAAGTCGTAACATTACGAGAATAAAGTCGTAATGTTGCGAGAATAAAGTCGTAATATTATGAGAATAAAGTCGTAATATTATGAGAATAAAGTCGTAATGTTGCGAGAATAAAGTCGTAATATTACGAGAATAAAGTCATAATATAATGAGAATAAAGTCGTAATATTATGAGAATAAAGTCGTAATATTAAGAGAATAAAGTCGTAAAATTACGAGAATAAAGTCGTAATGTTGCGAGAATAAAGTCGTAATATTATGAGAATAAAGTCGTAATATTACGAGAATAAAGTCGTAACATTACGAGAATAAAGTCGTAATGTTGCGAGAATAAAGTCGTAATATTATGAGAATAAAGTCGTAATATTATGAGAATAAAGTCGTAATATTACGAGAATAAAGTCGTAACATTACGAGAATAAAGTCGTAATGGTGCGAGAATAAAGTCGTAATATTATGAGAATATAATTCATGAGAACTCTAACAGGAAGAGCTTCTTGTCCCTGTGTTAAAATGAGGAATATTGAGCATCTTGTGAAGTTATATTTATATATTTATAATATATTACGACTTTATTCTCGTAATATTATGACTTTATTCTCGTAATTTTACGACTTTATTCTCGTAATATTATGACTTTATTCTTGTAATATTATGACTTTATTCTCGTAATTTTACGACTTTATTCTCATTACATTATGACTTTATTCTCGTAATTTCCTTTTTTTGTTTTTTTGTTTGGCCCTAATACTCCATCGTAGGTGAGCACATCTACAGTATAAGATTTACAAAAAAGACAAAAAAAATAACTTAAGATGAAATGGATTTGAGTGTTTCAATAGTCTGCAGTTCACCTGAGTCTGGCAGCCCGTTGAATCCTTCACCATGGTCTTTGCTAACGCTGCACTGGTGGTGAAACAGTGGAAGAAGGAGGGGATGATGTTACACAGTCCGATGGCCAGCATCTCCTGGTTGGGACGGACCGTGTAGCCGTTCTTCTTGGCAAACATCTCAGACAGGGACACCGTGAAGGCAAAACTACGTACGAGAACAGGTGAGATTGTAAATGTATCTTTGTTTTTACTGTCACATGCTGTCTGTGTTTTAACCCACTTGTTTTTTAGTTTAGTTTTTTTTTTAGTTTAGTTTAGTTTATTTTCGGTCATGACACAAAAAAAAATAAAAACCAAGAATAAAAATGACAACAAGAAAACGTTAAATTGTTCAAAGAAAACATAACAAAAAAGTTTCCAGTATACAAATAAACAAATAACATCTAGACCGAAAAAGGGGTAGGCTGAAGCAAAGCTTATTATTTGCCTACCCTCAAAAAGATTAATTAAATTAATAAAATAAAAGCAAAAAGTAAGAGAAAGACTGCCAGTAAAACAAATTGCCTCTGTAGGGATAACAAACATTCCTCAAAAAATAAAAAAGATTTTTAAAATAAAGTTGCATCTACATGTTACCTTCATCCTTAAAAATCAAAGCAAATCACCAATTAAATAAATACCCCAAAAAAACTTGTTTATTATGGCTAAAGGTCAAGAGGTTTTGATTCTGATTAAAAATAAATAAAATAAATAATACATTTACAGTTGATTTGTCTGTTGTCAAATTTCCAGTTTTAGGAATTAAAGATATCAAATGAAGCTTGTCTCAGCAGGGGCAGAGAGTAGCATGTATCTAGATGTATCTAGTTGTGAGTAAATCTCTCAGAGAGACCACGTACCATCACAGCCAGAGGGTAATCTGGTGAATAAACTCATTCTATTTTAAACTAAATAAACAGGAAATGTTGATAGCAATCCAAATATGATGTTAAATTCATTGTACTAACCTAATGACTGCCAAAGGAATGGCATCCAGCGCCACCCTTGGCATCAGACTGACGGCAGGCACCTGGGGAGGGATGAACCCTGTGGGAATGTGACCGGAAACACTGGAGCTATAACGGGAGTTCAACTCCCCAAAGTGGCTGGCCAGCGTAGCTCCTGCCACTACTACCAGCTCTGTCGGCAGAGGGATCTTTAGACGATCTTTGTAGCGTTCCTGGATCTCTTTCCCTGTCACTAGAATTCAAAATGTACATGGGATTTCCGTCATAAATATGGATCATTCAATGCAGTTCAGATTTGAGTATGTGTGAAGTTGAATGACGGACCTAATACTAAAATACAGATGGCACTGGTGATTAAGTCACAAAAGTTGGTATTTTGAATGTTGGCAAAGATGTTGATCCAGGTAACAACCACTGTCCCGTATCCCTGGTGACGAGGAATCTTCAGACCCAACAGGTATTTAGCCTGCACAGTCAGGATGGTGAAGGAGGCTCCCGTCGCAAAGCCATCCAGCATGGGAGCAGAAAGGTACACGGAGACAAATCCTAGCCGAAACACTGCCATCATAATCTGTAGAAGAAATCAGGATGTGGAGGAGGGAAGGATAAGAAAAAGTTAGAAAAAGAAGATGGGAGGACAGAGAGTAACGTTTACACAAAAGACAAGAACATTCATGTTAAATTGAGGTGATTTTCATTCAGGAGATTTATAGATCCTGGTTAAAATCCATATCGAGAAAGCAAAACAGAATTGAAAAAGTGTGAAAATGTGCCATTAAACCGGATGGAAAAGGAAAAGGTACTGCACAGAATTAAAAGTATGAGGGAACATTATCTTTTTTTAAATTTATTTATTAACATACAGTGCAAACAGACAAAAGACAACATCAGTATGTGTGTGTGTGTGTGTGTGCGTGCCGTGTTTGAGTGTAAATAAGATGAAAATAGATACATAAATTGAGAATATTAATTCGAGAGTAAACAAATAAATCATTATCATATAGAGTGGTGTAGCATGTTATCATATAAATATAGCATAATAAATATAGTAATATCCTAATATAACATAATTTTTATAAAATGAGGGAACATTATCAACCGTCTGTATGTGTAAAATGGCCATGTCTGAGTCTGAGATCAGACCTGGAAAAGTTCTTACTTTCAAAGTTGATATTTCATTAAAAGCGTTGTATTTGTTCTTTTACCTGATAGACCCCAGCCAGTAATGTAAGAGCAGCAGCGATGCTGATGGCATAACACTCCTTACTGCACTGCACACCCATCAGCTCCACGGTGTGCACAGTGAGGTTGGTAAGTGTGTCATTATCCATACCAAGTGGAGATGTGGAGTCGTCATCGAGGTCAAAACCAGCCAGGAACACTTCCCTGTCCACCACCTGCAGACAAGTGCACAATGAATGACGGTCAAATAGTTTAATATTAAGTAACATTGTAACTGGTAAGTAATATAGCTTATTTCATATTATATAGGCTTACCAACAAAAGTGAAATATAATCCGTTGAATAGTGTTACAGTTGAAATGTAGAAAAAAATATAGTTTTAATTTTTAATAACCTTAAATTATGAATATTTTAATTATAATATTAAATTCAATAAAACAAGAAAAAAACAATGTATGAAAAAAGGTCACTTGTACCAAAAAAAGGTTATTTAACCCTTTAAAAACCAAAGTATGATAAGTGATTTTTTTACAGACTGTGAAAAGAACTGGACAAACACCAACTAACTAAGTTAGCACAAGCTAGCTATTTAAGCTTAGCTCATGCCAAGCAATGATGTTACTGAATGTTATCTTACATTCACTCTGACTGAATCTGTCCATATTCCTTTCTGGTGTCACTACCAAAACCACTTTTTTTTTTTTATAAAGAATTATCGTGCTCTTCTATGTCTTTATTCACAGCTTAGCAGTCAATTAGACTGAAAGTGCTGACAGCTAAAGTCATGACAGCTGATACAACTGACTTCAGTGCAGCTGTCACTTAAAAACCCAACAAAACAACACCCAAATTGTGCATAGATTTGTGGTTTAATGACATTTTAACAATGGGGTCAGTGGTAACAACGGCAACTTTGTTGCTATTGCAGACAGCCCCTAGTGGCCATTCAAGAAATTGTAATAGTCCCTACTTCTGCAATGGCTTCAATTCTAAAAACTAATGGATGTTGCCCCTGGGCTTGTTACCTGTCCAACCATGAGGCTCATGAGGCTGAAGATCCCCACGGACACATGTCTGGATGTCCCCATCAGGAAGTAGATAATGTTAGCGTAGAATGAGGTATACAAGCCATAGATGGGCTCAACACCTGCCAGCAGGCAGTAGGCAATGGCCTGTGGTACCAAGATGATGCCCACGATGATCCCAGACATGACATCACCCCAAATGTACTCTCTGAGCTTGTATTTGGGCAGCCAGCGCACGACAGGGAAGAATCCTGTCAGGGTGGATCGGACTCTTGGTGCAGAACATGTCACGCTCTTCTTCAGCTTGGATTTTAAGACCGAAGCTGTAGACTGTCGCTGGCGAACCCGCCGTTCCAGGAGGGGTGCCGGTTCCACCGGGGTTTCTGTGACCTTTGATAGCTCTTCCATGATTTAGGTGAGGAAGAGGAGGTAGCACAAGCAAAGGAAGAAGTAGAGGATGTGGGGGTCAGCTGAGCTCCTGAAAACAGGAAGAACAGAGACAGTCAAATTTACAATTAGTTTTCTTTCCATACCGCATATACAGTGTGTACTTTACGTTAAAGATATGAGAAAAAATTTGTTCACATCAGTATAGACCAGGGGTCGGCAACCCAAAATGTTGAAAGAGCCATATTGGACCAAAAACACAAAAAACAAATATGTCTGGAGCCGCAAAAAATCTTGTATAAGCCTTAGAATGAAGGCAAATGGCAAAAGGCAAAATGTCGAGAAAAAAGTCAAAATTTAGAGTAAAAGGTTGAAATGTCAAAATTAATGTTGAAGTACAATCATGAGAAAAAAGTCGAAATGTCGAGAAAAAAGTCAAAATTTAGAGAAAAAGGTCGAAATGTCAAGATTAATGTTGAAGTACAATCACGAGAAAAAAGTCAAAATGTTGAGAAAAAAGTCAAAATGTCGAGAAAAAAGTCGAAATGTTGAGAAAAAAGTCCAAATGTCGAGATAAATGTTGAAGTACAATCTCGAGAAAAAAGTCGAAATGTCGGTAAAAAAGTCAACATTTTGAGAAAAAAGTCAATATGTCGAGATTAAAAAGGAAAGGAAAAAGGAAGAAAAAAGGAGAAAAAATAAAAAAGAAGAAAAAAAGAGAAAAAAAAGGAAAAAAGAGAAAGAAAGAACAAAAGAGAAAAAAGAAGAAAAAAAGGAAATAAAAGGTCAAACATTTTTGAAAAAGCTCCAGGAGCCACTAGGGCGGTGCTAAAGCTAAAGCTAAAGCTAAAGCTAAAGCGGCGCATGTGGCTCTAGAGCCGCGGCTTGCCGACCCCCGGTATAGACACTCATGTTCTGTCTGCATTTTTCCACGCTAAAAACAGAGCTCCGTGACACCACTACTGATTTAAAATGGCAAGATATTACCTAATAGTAAAAAATTAAAAAAAGAACATACTACACGCCGTTAGTCTTTTATGGACAAAAGGGCAAAGAGCGTTTCTTCAACTGTAGTTACGGTAGTTACAGTGTAATTATTTTTTTTGTACCTTGTCAGGATTAAATATTAACTCTTGTTACAGATTTGGACAAACAGGTGTCTAAGTCTTAATTAGCTAGTTTTCCCACAGAACAAGTTTCTTTAGGGATTTGACGTGCAACTGAAACTCCTGCCTTGTCGGGGTTTTCTCCACAAAGTGGAAATAAATGCAATAACATTCTATACAGTGCACATGTACAGCATTTATAAACAGATAATTGTGGGAAATTTTGTCTTTATTAAATCTCTAAACCACACAAGATTGTCATTTTTAATCAGATTTAAAAACACTGATAACCTTAAACTTCACCCAGGACGCTACAAAAATGATCTTTCAAATTGCCTGTGGTTTAAAGGTGAAATACTCAGTTTTTTTCTTTCAACCCTTCAGCGCAGCTGTATTATGTTAGGCACAGTTTGTATTAGAAAATAATACAAACTCTAAAACAATTTTCAGTCATGTGACTGTCTGCAGGGTCATGTGGCAGAGATCCCTCAAAATATGCACACATCTAATGGCTTTTACCATTTAATGTGTCACTGTAGTGCCACTGCCAGGCTGAATCTGGGGGGTTTCATGTCAAGTGAGGGAATGGCATGAAATTTAGAGCCAGGATTCATGGTAAAACCAAATCCTGCTGAACTTGGTCATTTTGGCAGCAATGACAGGTCAAAGTTTTTACAAACCGAGTCAATTAATCTTCCCCTCATTGAACAGTGGATTTATGAAAAAAAAACATAAGTGAACAAGTTATTAAATCTGTATACCTTACAGTTTTAGATGCAAAAGTAAAAGAAACAAACATTATGAGAGTTATGAACTGTGGACTTTGAGAGGGAATGTAAATGTTGCCTTTCATTCCTTTTATCTTTTTCTCTTCATAAAACTTTGAAGCCAGATTTCATTTAATATCTGGCGCAGACATTGATCATAGCGTGTGGCATGCTTTGAATGTAGTTCAATTTGATTTAAAGCAAAAAATATCACAGGATTGACCTTCGTTATGTCGTCTGCCGGCTGTTATTATTAGTGGCCTCTATGTTTGTGATTTATTGGAAGTTTTGAATGTGTTCTGTATTAGATTTTCAACTTATGGCGCTTAATTAGGTTTTCATGAACGTTCACATGAAAGTATACCATGAACAGAAATTAGTGGCCTTTTGATAGCCTTGAATAACAATTCTTGCTCAGTCATTGATCAAGTGATCAGCACATGCGTGACACCCACACATGAAGCCTGCGGTCAGCATGTTGCTGACAGCTTCTCCTGCTGGGTTACTAATACCCGGTAGCAGCTGCTGTATAGCTTCTGATAACTGTGTCTCAGAAACCATAAAGCAGTGTAATTGACATGTAATCTGCCCTTGTCTTCGCAACGCTGCTATGTACTTTGATTTAGGCTTCCGTGGCAGTGCCGGCGCTCAGGAACTGATATGACATGAAATGAAGACGTGTGAAGTACAATGTAGTTTCACTGTTTTCGATAGTAGTTTTGAGTTAAAACTTTATTGTGGTTTTCCTCTCCTATTTGCTGACTTTTCCTCTACTTACTCCCTGGAGGGGGTTGTACTCCGAGTTGAATAAGCGTTCACTTTGCATAGAAACGACCCCTTTAAGCAAACCTTTACCCAGAGCCCAGTCTGTGTTCAGATGGATGTCTTAAATCTCACCTGATGTTTTTAAATTACACAAGACACAGGAGACAATTAATGTTACTTTTCACACAAGTGAGCACAAGAGCTACCTTACTTCAGTGAGCCATAAATAACTGATCAGCGAAGCATGAGTCACATGGGTCTTTTTTTTAGGAACAAATAAATACAATTTACATGAGTATCAGCCCTGAATGGCAGTGAAAGAAATTGATTGGTTGCTCTGCCAGCTGTTCCTAATCATTGTTCTCCGCCTCATATTGCCTGAGACAAAAGCCTTTCATTTAGCCGTGAAATCTTTCTAATATGGTCATTTAAAAAGTCTACAAACTTGAGCTGATGAGATCAACGTTAAAATAGCCATGAGGGATAAGCTGATTCATCCTTAACTGTTGCTCATATTTAGTCTTTTTAGCCTTTCTTTTAATCAAGTCATGCTTTTCTGTACTGCTTGATCACTATTTTTTCTTTTACATGATGCCAAGAGCCATTGTCTTCGGGTTTGGCATTGAATGGCTTTGACTTTGACTGCAGTGTTTTCAGTCTGCAAAGGAAGACTAAAAAAAAAGCAATTAAGTTGTGTTTATTATAGATAAACACAATTTTATAGTCTGATTGTAATGGCTGAAAGCATGAGGAAATATTGCAATCACTGAGTATCCTGAGATATAAAAGAGACATTTGACATGTTCATTTTAACACAAACCAATAAAGACATAATATAATTAAATCACATCTGCTGATAGTATAAAAGCCTGGCAATCAAAGGCAAGCTGATTTGTGGCTAACTGTGTTTTAAAACTACACCCAAAGAATAAAAATCACCTTGAGAAACATGAGTGGTCATCATTGCTCATTCACAAACTCCTTCTAAATCCTCCCTGTCAGAGCTGCTCCGGTGCAGAGTGATGGTTACTCACCTGTAGAGTCACGGCCTCATGGATCAAGCTTTACTGTGTTGTAACAACTCACTTTTGGGTTGACTCCTTTAACCTCTTCTCTTAATCTAAGTTTCTGTCTCTTCAGCTCTGTATGTGTATGTTTCAGCTCAGATATCCTTCAAGCAGCCGGATAAGATAACTGCAGCCCTTTGCTCACCCTCGCACCACTCCCCATTGGCTTGATCACTGAGAGTGGGTGGGCCTTGCATTTAAATGTGTGAGTGTGTGTGAGAGCAAGAGGTCAACTTTATTACTGGATCACAGAGTTTATCTGCAGGAGCTGTAATAGTCACTGCAAAAGGAAAATGGTAGACTAAGTGGATTAAATGACAAGAAGAAGATAAGCCATGAAGTGCTGTTGTTCGAGGAAATCAAATTATGCCAGATGTGAGGAACTGATTGATTGATTGATTGATATGTTTATTTGGTCACGTTGTTGAAGTTAGTCGTCGATACAAAGTTTTTTCATGTAGATCAAGCAAGGACCAAAAGGTGTAGACTGAAGCCAAAGCTTATTTTGTCTACCATTTTAACATAATATAACCACTACAGTGCAAGATTTGAAAAAAACGAAAATAAAAAAAAACAAAATAACTACGTGAGAGAGAAAATAAATAAATAAATATATATATATTCATACATATATATATATATATATGTATTTAATATACATATATATATATGTATGTAATATATATATGTATGTAATATATATATACACATACACATACATACACACACATACATATATAGTACATATACATATACATATATATATATATATATATATATATATATATATATATATATATATATATATATATATATATATATATATATATATATATATATCAGCATCAAGATGTGCATACATTCATCCACATGCACCAAACCCACTTATATATACATTGCTGTGCATACATACATACATATACTGTATGCACTTGTTTATACCTGTATACACATACATACATGTACATACATACACTCATCTACACATACATGCAAACATCAGCATTCATATACATGCATCCTTCCATAGACATAATACACACATAATTCTGTCCATAATTTTGCAATACATTTACATAATGTGGCTATGCCAATGATTTATAATTATTTATGATCGTATCTTTATACATATTTTTGAAATATTTTAGTGTATTACACAGTTTCATTTCGGTATCAAGGTTATTCCACAGATTGACTCCTTTTACTGAGATGCATCTCTGTTTCACGGTCGTTCTTGTCTTGTTTTTCATAAACATGCATATTCCTCTCAGTTCATAATGACTGACTCTTCGTTGGAAGAGCTTCTGACCACAGTCAGGGAGCATGTTACTATTTATTTTAAACATCCACCAGGTCATGAAATTTAAGAGTATGTGAGTTAATGTATTGATTGTTGGTTGATGAATAATAATCTGCATTATTTATGATCCTGATAGCCCTTTTCTGTAAAATAAAAAGCGGATTTGTTATTGATTTATATGTGTGTCCCCAGACCTCCACACAGTAGTTAATGTATGGGACTAGGAAACAGCTGTATAACAGGTGTGATTAATTTTGGTTGAGGATGTCCTTTATTTTATACAATATTCCTATGGCTTTGGATAATTTTGACTTGACATGGTTTACATGTGGCTTCCAGCATAGTTTGTAATCGATAATAACACAGGAACTGGTAGTGATGTGATCCTACAAGGTCGGATAAAAAGTCATCAAGTGTGAAAACGTATTCATGTATTTTAGACTGGTTGATTACCATTTCATGATGTACACGTTCTAAAAAAGTTGGAGTGCTGTGTAAAATGTAAATAAAAACAGAACGCAACGTTTTGCAAATCTAAGAAAGCCATTTTATTCTCACAAGAGCATAGAAAATCAAATGTTGAAAGTGAAACGGCTTACCATTTAATGAAGAAGCTCGTTTTGAATTTTGACAGCAGAAAAACCTCTCAAAAAAGTTTCTATATAAGCAAGTTCATTATGTCATTAAAGGAGTCCAATAATATAAAGAAATCTCTGTAAGTATAGAACATGTGCTCATGATATTTTATTGGTGGCCTTCAGGCAGCACCTTTTTAAAAAGAATAGGTATAAGTCTGTAATAAAATCCATTGCATGGACTCAGAAATATAAGAGTACAGTTTACTGTTCAATCCACAAATGCAGGTTAAAGGACATGGAAAGTAAAAGCCACATAAGAATATGATCTAGAAATGCTGATATCCTCCGTGGACCAGCAGTCATTTAAAATGGACAGAGGTAAAGTGGAATGTTTACTGAAATGTAAAGCTATTTTGCACACCATGGACACCACTTGCTCCATACTAAGGAAGCAGGCCCAGCCTGTAAACAGCACTCAGTTCAAAAGCACCTAATCTCTGGTGAGGTGCAATAGGGCCTATGAGTAGCTTACACATCTTAAAAGGAAACATCAATGCTAAGAATAAGTGTATTCAGTTTAGAGCAACATGTGCTCCCATCCAGCCTTTCAAGAAAGGCTTTACATCCTTCAACAAGCAAATGCTAAACCACATATTACATCCATTACAAAGGCATGACCTGAAAAGTAGAATAAAGAAGACTTAGAACTTTTGAGGAGCTTTCATTGAATATCAGTCAATGATGGGACAACATTCTTCCCCCAAAACTCCAGCAACTGGTCTCCTCACTTCCCAAATGTATATGGACTGTTATTAAAAGTAAAGGGGATGCTACATCGAGAGGAACATCCCCCCATCCCAACTTTTTTGACTTGTGTTTCTGCCATCAAATTCAAAATGTCCTTCTTTAAAAAAAAATCAAAAAAATCAGTTTAAACATTTGAAATGTTTTCTATGTTTTCTACTCTGCTCTTTAACTGGAACCCTCTGAGCAATGCTGTAGCAAACATAAATGCAGGATAAAACCTCTGTATGACTGCTGAATTATTTACTTTCACTGACTGGATGAAATGTTTCTAGCCCAAATTTGATGACTGACTGGTGAAAAACATGATGGACAAATACAACATGCAAGACTATGAATAACAAAGTAGAACAACCTTTAGCAGAGTTAACTTAAAGTAACTATTTTCTGCAAAATCTTGTCAGTCTCACTTTATTGTGGAGTTTTGTCAACTTTTATTCAGTTCAGGACTTTAACAGCTCCATTGCAAAACACTTGATTTCTCCTTTTTCAGCCGTTCTGTTGCACATTTGGTGGTGTGCTTGGGATCATTTTCCTGTTGCCTGACCCCTCTGCAGCATGAGCCAAAAATGTCACTCTTACAAAACAACTCCACTTTGATCACATCTGCCCAACAGACGTTTCAGAAGGCTTGACTTTTGTTCAGGTACAACATTGTAAACCCAAGCCATGCTGCCTGGAGTTTTTAGATAGAGGAGGCGTGGTAACCCTGGTAACCCATTCAAACCTATTTGTGCAGACTTTCTTTAATTGCACTTAGGGAATACATTATGTTATAAACATACTAAAGTCTTCTTCTCTCAGCTTTTCCCTTTAGTTGTTGCCACAGTGGGTCACCTGTTTCAATCTTACCCTGTCACACCACCCAACATATCCTCTTTCACCACATCCAGAAATCCCCCCTTTGCTCATCCCATATTTCTTCAGCTCGGCAGCTTGTTCTCCATCATCTTGTACCAATATATTCACTGTCCTTCCTCTTGTGTCCAAACCATCCCAATTGAAGTCTGAATTCAAGTTGATGTTTTTTTTTTCTTTTTCAGAGCATTGGACATATTTCCAATCCATCCATCCATCCATCCATCCATCCATCCATCCATCCATCCATCCATCCATCCATCCATCCATCCATCCATCCATCCATCCATCCATCCATCCATCCTTTGTAGCCTATCTCAGCTGCTTGCAGGCACCCATATCTTATTAGGGCCTGAGCACTTACAGTGCGAAGGCCCTATTGTATCTGTAGGAATTTTTCTTTCTTTCTTTCTTTCTTTCTTTCTTTCTTTCTTTCTTTCTTTCTTTCTTTCTTTCTTTCTTTCTTTCTTTCTTTCTTTCTTTCTTTCTTTCTTTCTTTCTTTCTTACAAAAGGAGGGCCAAATTTTGCACGCAAGCCAGGCCTGGCGAAAAATTTGATATTTATTGGTTTGCAATAATGGGCGTGGCAAAATGGCTCATCAGCGCCCCCCGGAAAACTTTGTGCCTCAAGCCCCACGATACGGTTTGACGTACATGCACGAAAATCGGTACACACCTGTATCATGGCGCAACTTAAAGAAAAGTCTATGGGCGTCATGCCTGAAACCGAACAGGATGTCGGCCATTTTGAATTAGTCGTGTCATTTTGGCGAAATTTATGCCATTCTTTCGGCAGTTAATACGGCCCGAACCGTAACGTGCACCCAGGTGTGTTATACATCAAAATATGCGTCTCCATCCCCTGACACCACGCATTACTTTTCTCTTTCAAAAGCGTTACCGTGGCGACGCTAGACACCAAAAAGCGCGCCCACCCTTCATCTGATTGGTTCAGACAGAAAAAACTTTGCGCCTCAAGCCCCATAATACGGTTTGACGTACATGAACGAAAATCGGTACACACCTGTATCATGTCGCAACTTAAAGAAAAGTCTCTTGGCGCCATGGCCGAAACCGAACAGGAAGTCGGCCATTTTGAACATTCTGAATTAATCGCGTAATTTTGGAGCAATTTATGCCATTCCTTTGACAGTTAATACGGCCCGAACCGTATCGTGAACCCAAGTGTGTTATACATCAACATGTGCGTCTCCATCCTGCGACTACACGCATTACTTTTCTCTTTCAAAAGTGTTACCGTGGCGATGCTAGATGCCAAAAAGCACGCCCACCTTCATCTGATTGGTCCATATTTGATAGTTCCCCAAAAGTCACCAAATTTTGCACCCAAGCCAAGCCTGGAGATAAATCTGATATTTCATGGTTTGCATTAATGGGCGTGGCGTAACGGCTCAACAGCGCCCCCTAGAATACTTTTCTCTGCCATAACTTTTGAAAGGTTTGACATAAAGAGTCGTGGGTGGTGTCATGGGACTCGGTATTGAGTCCTTGAGCTTCTTTGGCCTTAATTAGCTCCGCCCCTTCTTCTGATTGGTTGTCCCATTTTTCTGCTATAACTTTTGAATGGTTTGACATAGAGAGTCGTGGGTGCTGTCATTTCTGATATGCTTATGGGGGCGGTGGCCGTGAGTGCGAGGGCCCGTTCATCGCTGCTTGCACCTGTAATTATTAGGGCCCGAGCACCTTCAGTGCGAAGGCCCTATTGTATCTGTAGGAATTTTTCTTTCTTTCTTTCTTTCTTTCTTCTGACGAAAGGAGGGCCTTTTTGCCCCCCTAAACGTGCCCAAAAAGTCACCAAATTTTGCATGCAAGTCAGGCCTGGCGAAAAATTTGATATTTAATGGTTTACATTAATGGGCGTGGCAAAATGGGTCAACAGCGCCCCCCGGAAAACTTTGTGCCTCAAGCCCCACAATACGGTTTGACGTACATGCACGAAAATCGCTACACACCTGTATCAGTACACAACTTAAAGAAAAGTCTCTTGGCGACATGACCGAAACCGAACAGGAAGTCAGCCATTTTGAATTAATCGTGTCACTTTGGCACAATTTATGCCATTCCTTCGGCAGTTAATACGGCCCGAACCGTAACGTGCCCCCAAGTGTGTTATACATCAAAATGTGCGTCTCCATCCTGCGACAACACGCATTACTTTTCTCTTTCAAAAGCGTTACCGTGGCGACGCTAGACGCCAAAAAGCGCACCCACCCTTCATCTGGTTGGTTCAGACAGAAAAAACTTTGCGCCTCAAGCCCCATAATACGGTTTGACGTACATGAACGGAAATTGGTACACACCTGTATCATGTCGCAACTTAAAGAAAAGTCTCTTGGCGCCATGGCCGAAACCGAACATGAAGTCGGCCATTTTGAACATTCTGAATTAATCGCGTAATTTTGGAGCAATATGAGCCATTCCTTCGAGAATTAATACGGCCCGAACCGTAACGTACACCCAGGTGTGTTATACATCAAAATGTGCGTCTCTATCCTGCGACTACGCGCATTACTTTTCTCTTTCAAAAGTGTTACCGTGGTGACGCTAGACGCCAAAAAGCGCGCCCCCCTTCATCTGATTGGTCCATAATTGATAGTTCCCCAAAAGTCACCATATTTTGCATGCAAGGCAGGCCTGGCGAAAAATTTGATATTTCATGATTTGCATTAATGGGCGTGGCAAAATGGCTCAACAGCGCCCCCCGGAAAACTTTGTGCCTCAAGCCCCACAATATGGTTTGACGTACATGCACGAAAATCGGTACACACCTGTATCATGTTGCAACTTAAAGAAAAGTCTCTTGGTACCATGGCCGAAACCGAACAGGAAGTCGGCCATTTTGAATTAGTCGTGTCATTTTGGCGCAATTTATGCCATTCTTTCGGCAATTAATACGGCCCGAACCGTAACGTGCACCCAGGTGTGTTATACATCAAAATGTGCGTCTTCATCTTGCGACTACCCGCATTACTTTTCTCTTTCAAAAGTGTTACCGTGGCGACGCTAGACGCCAAAAAGCGCACCTTCCCTTCATCTGATTGGTCCATATTTGATAGTTCTCCAAAAGTCACCAAATTTTGCATGCAAGCCAGGCCTGGCGATAAATTTGATATTTCATGGTTTGCATTAATGGGCGTGGCCTAACGGCTCTCTCCTTCAAAATACACTAAACACCTGTTTCTCTCCTGCGGCCTCTTGGGGCAACTGTCCCCTAAAAGTTGCTTCACTTAAGATTAAACCAATGCAAACAAAATTAAAGCTGCAAGCAGCGATGAACGGGCCCTCGCACTCACCGCCACCGCCCCCCATAAGCATATCAGAAATGACACCACCCATGACTTCCTATATCAAACCGTTCAAAAGTTATAGCAGAAAAAAGGGACAACTAATCAGAAGAAGGGGCGGGCCTAACGGCTTCTTCTGATTGGTTGTCCCGATTTTCTGCTATAACTTTGGAATGGTTTGACATAGAGAGTCGTGGGTGGTGTCATCAGATTCTGTATGGAGTCCTTGACCTTCATTGGCCTGAATTAGCCCCGCCCCTTCTTCTGATTGGTTGTCCCTTTTTTCTGCTATAACATTTTAATGGTTTGACATAGGAAGTTGTGGGTGGTGTCTTTTCTGATATGCTTATGGGGGGCGGTGGCCGTGAGTGCGAGGGCCCGTTCATCGCTGCTTGCAGCTTTAATTATTATTATTATTCTTGCATGGTTTTGTTTG
The DNA here is from genome assembly GCF_033807715.1 of Cololabis saira. Taxonomy (NCBI): domain Eukaryota; kingdom Metazoa; phylum Chordata; class Actinopteri; order Beloniformes; family Belonidae; genus Cololabis; species Cololabis saira. The sequence goes on along the minus strand of NC_084597.1, from coordinate 32,257,165 downwards.
ATATATACCAAAAAGTGGGAAATGTTCAAGCAGTCACTAATGTTAAAGCTCCACAGTAATCTGTTGTTCCAGCTTCAGCATGGTTTATCGTCGTAGCATAAATTTACCAGTATATTTGACACTTTTAAGCTCTAAGTTTAAAGTCTGGCAAGCTTAATGTGAAATGAACAAATGCCTCATCTGAAAGAATGAATGAGAGAGAATAAATGGTGCTGGGATTTATGGGGTGTGAGACAGTGAGTCTCTGTGTGTGTGTGGTTGTGTGTCCATGTGTGCGTCACTGTACATGCTGTTCTGAATGCCGTCATTGTAAAGCTGTGGTCATTTACTGCTTAATGTTACTTTTCTGGTCTCAGTCACAGTTAATGTCGCCATCACCTTTGTCACACTAAACATGAGACTGCAGTGTCACTTCCTGCTCACCACAAAGCATACTTACAATAACAAGATGTGAGCGGTTTCCACCTGCCCGACTTGTTATATTTTTGCAGATATCTGCATGTGAACCTAAACCTCATTATCTTGCTCTGTCTGAAAATATTATTGCACTGCCCCTTTAAATCCTCTGGCAGCCTCCATCTGTCTGCAGCTCTGCCCTGCTGCATGCACATCATGTGTTTAATTTCAAAGCAACACAGAGGATGGTGGACTCACCCAGAGAGCAGGAGCAGCCGGAGTGTGTCGTGGGGGGGACGTCGGCCATGCCTCCCCGAGTGATGCCCCCTCATTTAACATCAGGCCACTCATCTATGCTGCCTTCCACTCTGATGGCCTCTTCCTGTTTCCTACTGCAAAGCATGATGGGAGCACCAACAACAGTCTCGTTCATGTCTTCCGATTGAAGCCTTGCAGGAGGGGAGGAGGTGACAAAAGGAGAGGCTCGGGGAGGAGGGAGGGCCGGCTGCAGATTGAGGATTATCATGGTGACTACAATCCCACTTGTGTTGATGTGATTGTACAGATTATATCCTCCTTTGACATCAAAAACTGAAGTCAGATCTATTTACATTCATTATGTTATATATACAGTATATAAACTACACTTTTGCATTTAATTTCACTACTTATTCTCTGGAGCATACAAAAGCACATATTTACGCATAACTTTACACTAACCCTGAGGTCTTAAAAAAAAAAAATATATATATATATATATATATATATATATATTTATATCCACAGTGCAGTATTACAAGACAAAAAAACACTCATCATCATGATGCTGCTTTTTATTTTGAAAAAGAATGAATGAGCCGAAAGAAAAGTATACTATCAAGGGAATTATAAGACTTGTCTTCATATCGGGACCTTATGAAGGTTATCTGGACTTCTTATAGTTATGCCCGGCACATGAAATACACAGAAAATCGATTTTTTTTCATTATTATTTAAGGTGTTTATTATATATTGAAATTAAAAAAACACTCACAATTATTTCTATAACAGTTTCTAAATAAAGTATATTTTTTATCATAATGAATACACTGGCTCATTGTATATACTTTCTTTCTTATTTATTGATTTGATATTATTCAAACTTTGTTTATTGTATAAGGATTTTTTATTATGGGGTTGGTAGAGAAATTTGTTTATCAAATACGATACATCTGGCATTATATGGATAAGAAAAAAAAAAAAATAAATAAATAAATATATATATATATATATATATATATATATATGTATAAAACATATTTATTTTTCCGCATTTCTCTTTTTCTTTTTCGACGACGGATTCGGTTTTCTTTTCCACGTCTATGTATGAAAGTGTATCCATTCCTTCTTTTTCTCCCAGCCCCAGAGAAGATACCACGCGGGTATCTTCTCTATCACTTCTCTATCTCTCTATCTATCTTCTCTATCTACAGCCATCGGTCCCTTTCTCTATATAACTCTGTTTTTAATGGACGTGAACCTAGAGCGTTAACAGCATCAGCCTCTAACCTGCAGCTGCATCTTCTGGATCTGATTCTCCGCTGCAGCGACTGGGATGGAGGACGTGACGTCACCAGCAGCAGAACTAAACCAGAGGAAACTACTTATAAATGTTATATTAAGGATCTTTGTTATGACATTTCGCCTCGTCTCATTTTGGTCAACGAAAATGAAGACACATTTTAGCATAGTTTTCATTTTGTAATCTACATTTTAGTTTCGTTTTTATTCGTCTACGATATTGCATTATATATTTAATTATCGTTATCGTCACATGACCCTTATTTTCGTTGCGTCTCGCCTCGTTTCCCTCAGGTGATAAAGGTTTGTTGACGACGATATTTAGTCATAATTTTCGTTCACGAAAGCAACTTTAGATGCAACTCAGCTTTCTTTCTCCTCCAAAGTTGTGTTTCTACCAAAAAGTTCTATTTTGGTTTCATCTGAACATATAACATTCTGCCAATCCTCTTTTGCATCATCCAAATGCTCTGTAGCAAACTTCAGACGGGCCTGGACATGTACTGGCTTCAGCAGGGGGAACGTCTGGCACTGCAGGATTGAGTCCCTGGTGGCGTAGTGTGTTACTGATGGTTCCTTTGTTACTTTGGTCCCAGCTCTGCAGGTCATTCACTAGGTCCCCGTGTGGTTCTGGGATCTTTACTCACCGTTCCTGTGATTATTTTTACCCCACGGGGTGAGATTTTGTTGGAGCCGCAGATGGAGGGAGATTATCAGTGTCTTGTACGTCTTCCATTTTCTAATAATTGCTCCCACAGTTGATTTCTTCACACCAAGCTGCTTACCTATTGCAGATTCAGTCTTCCCAGCCTGGTGCAGGTCTACAATTTAGTTTCTCACGTCCTTTGACAGCTCTTTGGTGTTGGCCGTAGTGGAGTTTGGAGTGTGACTGTTTGAGGTTGTGGACAGGTGTCTTTTATACTGATAACCAGTTAAAACAGGTGCCATTAATACAGGTAACGAGTGGAGGACAGAGGAGCTTCTTAAAGAAGTTACAGGTCTGTGAAAGCCAGAAATCTTGCTTGTTTGTAGGTTTACCCAGGAATTTACCAATTGATTCAGTAAAAATCCTACAATGTGATTTCCCGGATTCTTTCCCTCCATATATATGTGTCTATATATATATATTATTTTAAAAGTTGATAAAGAAGCCTGTTTCATACCAGGGACTGATCTGGAGCTCCTGTAGCTGATGAATGCTGCATAAATGGGAACATTTACTGGACAAAAGTGCATGTCCTGTAAACATGCTGGCGATTAACAGAGTGTATTTGAGCAGAGGCTTCAAGTTTGTTGCAGTTCGGAGCTCTACAGGAGATCATACATGCTTACAGGTATGTGCCTATAATCATTTGCGATAACTAGCGACCTTTTGATATTGCCTGACTGCAAAAAAATATTTTTCCTTCAGGGATAAATGGTGTCTTATTGAATTGAGCTGAATTAAACATACACAGGGAGCCAGTGCGTCCCTCGGCACACAATCAGATCGTCATTAATACTCACCTTTGGGTAACATATAGGTCCAATTGGCCTGTGGTCTGTGTTCCAGAGAGGCAAGAAAACAACACAGGCAAAAGGGAGCATGCTAATACATGTAAAACCTTTCAAATGTTTTTTTTTTTTTTCAAATGAGTCAGAATGATACTAAGAATATGTTATATTATTTCCCAGCAGTTATACATGATGTAACGCATCAATAAAACAATAAAACAAAATAACACATTGCCAAGAAAGGTTTAACACAGTTAACGTACTTTCTTTTATTTCATAGTTATGTCATATAGTTGAAAGGTTCTCCTGTTTTAGAGCTGCTTGTTAAATGAGCCTTTGAAGGATCTAAGTTGCATTCTTGACCTGTTCAGCTGATAACCCAGATGAAAGGTTACACCTCCATAATCCCCTGTTAACCATTAAAGCTGTATAAGATTAAACTTCATTAATAGAAAGAGAAATATGACACGAGCTCTGACTAGAATATTTAGATTTATGAAATATAAGAAAAAGATCCAATACATCTACTACTGCTGAAACTCTTTGATGGGGGACCATCCAGCCAAAAATGTACATGCAAAAACAAAACAAAACAAAGTCTCTTAAACTACTGCAGCTCTGCTCATATAGACCAAATATTCAATGATTTAGATGATTTAAAACCTTTAAATATCATGACCAAAGTCTTGTTTATCTCAAAAAGTAGCTGCAACATCAATGTCATTCCATTAGTATTATTCATACAGTGTTCAATTTAAAATGTTGCACCCTTTGTTGACCCTTGATCCAAAGATGTACCAAAACTACTGTAAAAAAAACCTATGATACATCCCATGTATGACATGCAAAATATCTAATTTTGTCTTGATTTATTATTATTATTATTTTTATAAAACAAGTGGCATCATGTATTTAAAGGATTAAAATTGGGAAAATTATCCAATATTTGGTAGATATTGGCAGCGGAAGTGGTTTTAGAGAATAATGTAGAAAGATATTGATGCATGAGGATTTTAATTTCTGACTTATCTAAAGCTTTGCAATGATTTATTCTTATCTTTGACATCACTGTAAGCTTAAAAAATAGACGTTGGGTTTCATTTTTAGGAAAAATAAACTCTGTCTGTGCGTGCGTGCGTGCGTGTGTGCATGTGTGTGTGTGTGTGCTCAAATCTTGCAAATTCCATAGTGTAAGGCTTTATTTCAGGACAGCTATTTACATCATAAGGTGAGTATTGCCAGGATTGGGCTCTTTCACTGGCCTAAGGAGCGGTTAGCGTTCATGACTCCCCCGCTGGGAGACAGTAATATTGCCAGAGTTAGTCTAATAAAAGGTATTCCACACAGTAAAGACTTTGGGACAGTATAAAGATCAATTACATATAAGAAATCATGTATGGTAAAGTGTAAGAGTCAAAGATGGGTTTAATAACAGCACAATAACTCAGGTTCTAAGTAGAACTGTCTGCTGGAGTGCAAGAAATTCTGTTAGACTTTTTGTGGCCTATCAATCATTTCAAGATTGGTATTTATAAGTGTACTAGGCTTCCCAGCTTGGGAACAAGTCCAAGTATAATTTGTCGGACTCCATGAAATTGGCTCAATTTAGCTTTCTCTTCACCTCCAGTAATCTTTACCATTACTTTTACTACTATTAACAACCTTACCTGACTTGAGAACAGCTGGACTGTGCTAACCCGGTTGTGTTCAGTTTACTGACATCATTTCCAGGCTATTACAGTATAGTTCTGATGAGTCCTGTTAACTCAGCAGGACAGTTTTATTCCCGGGGGGTTGTTATTGCTAAAAGTGCAGCAGAGTGCACCATCGTGCATGCAATCCACTGAGCTGCCTTGTTTTAGGAAGTGTGATAGGCTACGTTATGCAACATCTTCCTAGAAGAAGCATGCACTATTATGTCTTAGTTAAAAAGTTGCAAGCACTTGTGATCAGCAGATAAAGCACTAATATATCAACTTTTACCACGTTTATTTTCACAGAGAAATGTGACTGCAGGTTTAACCATTACTTTGCATAGCTTAGGATGTGCTTAGAAGCTTATCAAAGAGTGTCATGAGCAACGTTAGCTCTGTTAAGGTCCTGCCACAGCATTTCCAGTAGGTTGAGGTGTGGACTTTGACTAGGCCTTCGAAGACCTTGACTCCTTTTTGAGCCATTTTGATGTATGTGTACTGGTGTGCTGCTCCTGCTGACCAAGTTTTTAAGCTTTAGCTGTCAGAGAGATGGTTTCACATATAACTGTAGAATAATCTGGTATACAGAGGATTTCATGATTCACTCAGTAGTTGCTAAGGCCAAATCATTACCCCTCCAACGTGCTGCTTTTTTTTTTTTGCTAAACATCGCACTGGATATTAAGGCCAAAAATCACTGTTTATTTGACAATGGGGCAGAAGTGGAAATTAGCACCTGCCAATCATTAAATACAGGCTGGTTGCTCAACTTACCAGCCATCATGGTAACTATGTAAAACAAGTAATAAAATAAGAAGGAAAGAGAAAAAATAGCAGTATTTGACAATATGCAGAATAAATTACATCCCAAGTTTGACATGTTGCTCTTAGTTTCTGTCCTTTCTTTTTTGTGTGTTTCTCTGAGTATTGTATTGATTGACCATAGAATACATTTACTGAGACATTCATTCACTGGACAACTGAATACATCTCCCTTGTGAATAATCCTTTTCATTCTACTGTAGATCGCCGAACTCCAGACTTTTTTGGCAATGGTTTCACTCTTTTCAGACTGAAGTGCAGCAACAATTGCTCTTCTAAGATGTTTGCATATGTCTTTCCCTTATGGCATTGCACTAATTCATTCTAGTGCTTGCTGACTTGCTGTCACTGTGATGCATCATTGTAAATACAAGTAAATACCCATTATAGCACCCTAAAACTGATGAAATCCTAAAGAAGATATACTACAATCAGCCATAATTTCTGTCATTATTCACATATAATTCACATAGCTTTTTTACCTCAACAAGGTCAATCCTCAGTGAAGCAGTTATTGGTGCTGCAGCTGCATCTAGTGGCAGTAGATGGATAAGCAGGAAACATCTTTAATGTAAGAGCTACATACACCGCTCAAAGATATAGGTGACACATAATCATCACAGTGTAACTCCTAAACCAGTCACACTTCTGGTAAATCAGCCTCTCCAGTTAGGAAGCAATAATGATTATGAATCAATTTCACCTGCTGTTTCCCAAGTGAGAAAGAGGAAAGAAAGGAACTTTACCAAGACAGCTTCTATGAAAGAATGGTTTTGCAGGTGGTGGCCACATACACTATATTGCCAAAAGTATTTGCTCGTTCATCCAAATAATGGGAATCAGGTGTTCCAGTCAGTGGTGCTGTGACTGCAGTTAGGTACTGGGAAAAGATCCTCGGACCCGCGGTCTGACCCGAGTGCAGTGATAATGCCTAACCTAATGTGGTTATAGTATGTCAGCAGTTCCTGGATGACCAAGACACTGATGTTATGGACGGGCCCACCTGTTCTTAAGACCTGAATCCAATCAAGCACCTCTGGGACATACTGGCTGCTGTAGTAATTTTAATATTAATTTAATTAATCAGTAATAAATCATTTATCATTTATGTCGGACACCTTGCACCACAGACTCATTCAGGTCTGAAAGGAGATCCTGTGGTGCAGAAACTGTGGTCTTGTCAAGGTTATGCCCAGTCATTGTGGGAGGTGAATAGAGCTACAAAGAGGCCATCCAGGAAATTCACAGAAAATGGATCAGCCTGTGATCTCATTTTTTCCACTTTGAGTGGGATTCTTGACCTGTTCATTAGTGGGTTAAAGCTTTGTGTTTGCATTCATCATTCTTACATTATTTTGTTCTAAACAAATTGCACATGTAATCAATAAAGATTTGCAACTGGAATATTTCATTTATTGAGGTCTAAGATGTGTGATTAAAGTGTTGGACTTTTCTTTCTTTTCACTCCATTGTCTGTGCAATACACACACTTCTATCATTTTAGTATTACCATAACACCTTTCAAATTAACTCCCAAGGGCACTTTGAAGAAAGACCTCTGCGAGCAGATGAATTGTATCCTCTTCTGTTTAACCCACATTCTAAGAGCCGGAGAAAACACTGTTTATTCACACAGTTCAGCTTCACAATCATATGTTTAGTCGTCTGTTCTTCAGATCGCTCCTGGAGGACTTTCCAGGGGGACCTGTTGTGACTCTATCATGCTGCTCTTGAATAATAAATTAGTTGCTTTGGTTTGATCCAACTTTCTTGTTTCTTAAAAAAAAGAAAAAATGATGAATTTCTGATAAACATGACGTTTTACGTCTTTTACCTGTCGTTTTCCAGAGTGACTCACTGACGCCCCCTTGTGGCAACTCGTGCATGAAGCAAGCTTCTGACCTCAAGGAGTCCCTAATGAGCACAATGGTTTGTTGTTTATTTGTGAACTAAAAGTAAGATTAATATTTTATTGTAAGTGTTCTTTTTTTTCTTTATACATAGAAGATATCTAAGACGAGGACTCCCTGGATGTTTCTGCAAATTTCTCATACCTCTCATAAAGAGCAGCTCACTGTCACTTTGCAATATTTATATATGGGAATTATGTGGTACAAATAAATAAATAAATGTATTGCATGCTTTAAAATTTAATTTCAACTTTAACCTTTGCAAAAAAAGAAGAAGAGAGAGAGAGAAAGGCACATTTTAAATTCTTCACATGATTTGTTTTCTCAGCAGACCCATCTATTGGAAAAGCAGATTTCTCTGAATTTGCACAGAAATGAAAACATCTCTCATTACAACTTGCATAACTAGTTCCTTTGAGCCCGTAGAAGGGCAAAGAACTGCGTCTCATGGGTTTAAAAAGTATTTTCTTTTCTTGTGTTAGCTTCAGATTAGAGGCGAACTGAGGTCCAGCTCTGGCACTGCAGTCATGAGCGACAAAGCCTTGAGGTTTTCACGCTCTGCATGGGAAATAATCCTGAGAGATTTTGCTGGAGTCAAGAGTTTTGAGAATTCCTTTCTTCCTGATTGGTTAATGGCCAGGAGAGTCAGGGCCAATGCCAATTAAAACAGTAAATCAGCTGGAAGGTTTCTTCACTGGTGGAAGGAATGATTAAAGATAATGTCTTCCAGTACTAAACAGGCTTCCTGACAAGGGGTTTGTCTGTAATTACCTCCTGCCACTGCCAACAGTAATAGAAGCATGATCAAAACGTTTTCACGCTCACATCCAATATTAACTTGTAATTCGATGGGTCTGTTCGCCAGTTTTGACAGATAACCGAGCTCCTCCAAGTTAGCATAAATTCATTTTAGACAAATCAAATCAATCTTTATTTGTATAGCACTTTTCATGCATGTAAAAAATGCAACACAAAGTGCTTTACATAAAACGTATAAAAACATAAAACTTATTAATGCCCCCCCACCACACACACACACACACACACACACACACACACACACACACACACACACACACACACACACACACACACACACACACACACACACACACACACACACACACATACAGACAGACACAAGCACGCTACAGTTCACACAAGTTACGCACACAGACACACGCATCTATATAAATATGGGTGTGGACATGGCTGAGCACTGGTGATCCAGGTGAGGAAAGAAGAGGAAAGAGTGTTTTTATATTGAAAATATAGTGACAGGCATATTTCTAGACTCTAGATTCTAAGACCACAAGATCTTCTGAACTTTGCAGCTTCACCAGTGATTGGATCTGATATTTTTGTTTTGGAAGATAAACTATAATGACTTGGTGGTCAATTTTAATTTCTGGTTTTGTAATATTCTGTTTCACAAAATAATTCTTACTGGACTTATGTTTTTTGGTCATAAGCCAATTTACCAGCTGGATGTCAAACATTTCACAGATAGATTTAGAAATGTTTGGGCAATGATGTAAACTTTTATGAGTTATAATATACACCATCGCAATGGATTTGAAATGAAGTAGTCAAGATGTGATCCCTTACTGATCAAGTTTGTGTTTATTTATTTATTTAGTCACTTGCCGGGCCACCATTGTAGATAAATTAGTTATTAATGTCCCTGCCTGTTAAAATAAAGGTTAAATAAAACCATAGACATTTAGCTTTAATTCAAGAGATTTAAAAAAAAATATGGTATTTGCCATTTAGGAATTACAGTCATTTTAAGCAATGTGTCTTCATTTACAGGATACTTTTCTGTATTGAAAAATCTCTGTTTTTTCATCTCATTCAGTAAAGATGGAAATTCACAGCTGAGACTTGAATTGAGTGCACTGACATGAAATGAGGATGCATTATTGAGTTTCTGAGGCAGATATACAAAAGAAAAACAAATTAAAATAGTAACTACAGATGCAAGTCTGCAGAAAAATGTGATAAAAACCTCAGGTTTATACAGAGCATCAAACAGTGATGATGATTTACAGCAAACCTGTATTAACAAATGTAGAAACATCTTTAAACTTTTACCACAAACAATGAGGCCACTACAGAAGCACTGATAAATCGATAAACACATGTGCCCATTTTATTACATATAATTCATATTTTCTTTGTGATATCTGGACTTTGCTTTTTACTTTTCAGAGACTTTACTGACATCTAGTGGTTCAAAGTAACACCATGTCAATTCTAAGTGGCAAAGATGCTGAATAAATTAAAATAAGTGATTTTTAACTTTCCTCCTTGTCTGAGTACATTTTAATTTTTAATTCAAATTGGATGGACTGCATGCTATAGCTATTTTCTGTAAAATTAATTAATTTGAAGTTAGTGGTTGATATGAAACAGATGCAAAACAGTCATAAGATATTATGAACCACATTTGATATCATTTTTTTCATGGGCTTTTTGGTAAAACTTTAATTTAAAAGTAATAAATCCACACATAATCTCAGTGACTATAGAGCGTTAAAGTGCTTCTTTGGATTTAACAAATAAGACTGAAATGCTGTCCGTATCCAATCGACAAAAACATTATCCCATTAGTAAATATTCATTTATGTTCCTTTTTGCAGCTGTCTGTGGCCACTTAACATTTCTGCTTGGCTAAAATTATCACAAACACACTAAATCCATGGCTTAAAGGATAAAAAAAATACTCATGTTCACATAATATTAAAATAGAAAATTCTCTGCTGACCTATTTCAAGGAGTTATTTGGACTTTTTAACAACAAAATGGTAATTATAATCTAAAAGTCATTTTTTGTGCTTTCCTGTCTGTCTGAGATATATAAATGGGAAATGTGCTTTTATGCACTGATCACTGTTTGACAGTGAAATATTGATTACATTTTATGGACTGATTGCTCTCGTTATCATATTGTCAATCATCAATAGTTTTCTTATCAGAAAGACTTTAACACAACTCTGAAGAAGTGTATCAGTTAAACACAATTTTTTTCTCCCCTAAAATGTAATTTTAATTTTCCTTTCATCATAAACACCAAACAACGTTATAAGAGGCTTTAAGGCCAAATAGATATAAATAAAACCTGTGACAGATGGTCATCGACACTTACATTCACGGGTGACCTCTTCAATTTATAGCAGCTTTTAAAGTTCAGTTTTCATTGTCTGGATCTGTAAGGGCTGATCTCTCATCACTGGAATCTGCATTATCATTGAGGCTTTAGTTTAATAATGCCCTTCTCATCTCCTCCTGGAGTCTGCCACCATTAATTAGGATTACAAGAAATTGTCCTCTTTCACATTTTTCTCTCATATTCTTTAACTCATCTTTTAACAGTTTGGTGTATGGCAGTTACCTATAGGAGGTTGTACTATACTTGTTTTAATCTTTTGGTGCTTTCATACTTTAAATTCTTTAATATGTTGAACCTTTTTAGGGGTTTAAATGTAATTGTATTATTAACTCAAAAGCCAGTTCATGGAGAGGTGTTTCCCTTTCCTTTGTCTGCATCAGTTAAGCAAGTAAAAAGTGGAACTGAATCCAATTCTGCAATTTGAAAACTGTCATTGAAAACTTGCAAAATGTGGTTAAAAGTTGGCATGTTTCTTTTTATAAAAGAGAAATCCGCCAACTTTTGGCTGCAAATGCCAAATGAACCCATCTGAGATGGAAGACGGATGTCAGCACTGTTTCTTTTCATGCCAAATACAAAAAAAAGAAGCCCTAATACCATCGGGCTGAGTGAAAAATAATTAGTTGATATAAGTTATCATGAAGATAAAATGTCAGGGGGGCAAACAGAGCGGGTGTGTAAACCATACATAAAAGGCCAAAACAAACATCTTAAAAAGTCAGACAAGTTCTGTCGCTGCATTCTTAAAATGTAGCTGATTTATGGTTATAAAAATAAATGAGAAACACAGAGAACGTTTGTTACAAGAACAACATCAGCTGTAAACACGTGGAGTGTCATTACGAGAACGCGCATGTCTCCCAATGACTCTGAGTCTCTGCTGTTTATTGATGTGACAAAGGACAGAAGCTGCCAGATGTGGAGATGAAGTATGACCTAAAACAAGCTGCACACACTGCAATGACTGATTCATTCCCCTGTTGTCAATATGACTGAGCTGCTTTTGACTTCCCACAGACCGACCGACAGCCAGAGACAGCTGAAGGAAAGCAGCACAAGCAGGAAACCTTTTCGTTGATTTCCAATAAAGTTGAAAATAAAAGTTCTACATATTGGAGATTTGTCGTTCTTAAACATTTGTTGTAGTCTATATGTGACAACCCCCAAATTAAAGGTGAGGTTTATCATGCCAGGTACTGGCAAAAATAAGCAAAACGTATGTTTGTCTCCTAATTATGAAAAACAAACAACAAAAAACTCTTAAACCCAACAGATTTTAAAATGCAGTCAGGGTCTCTGCAGTGTTGTACTCACAGCTGTTTCAGAACTGAATGAGGAGTGGAGTCAAAATACATGAAATTGCAGCTAGTAGTTTCACAATGCCATCTTTGTTGGAAACAGCTGATGTGGATAAAATGAAATTAAACACATACATTAAATAAAACTATAATCTAAGAACAGAGATCTGTGTAAGCAGATTGCCCTCGGGACTGCTGTACCTTTGAGTTTATATGTAAGGTTGAATATTTGACGAGTAAAAGAGAAAAGCAGGTGTATTGTATCTCATATCATGTCAACAGTTTGAGTTTGACTTTTTACGTGATAGATTTTTCTTTCTTGTCTTAACCTATGATCCAGGTGTTGTAAAGATGATCAACGGACTCAGGATTCAGAATGAGAGGAGATTTAGAAACATACTGATGACATGATGCAGCCAGTCCAGTGGTGCAAATATTCAGACCCTTCAGTATTCAATATTAAACACTTCAGTTCTGCACCACAAGTCTTTATCGTCTTCAGTCAGAGTCCAAACTAGTCAGGTCTGATTTGCTGTGTGGAGACCCTGCTAAGTCTTTAGGTGCTCTTTGGAAGCTTTAAGATATGCATCTGGTGATGATGAGGGATCAGAGTGAATATCCAGGTAAGACAGAGTCTTTGTTCATGAATCAGTCAGGTCAGTGCACAGCAAACCCTTGAGATTACTGAAGTCAAGCGTTCTTATGACTCCAATGTCCCTCATATGAGATGAGGGTGTGTTGGTGCTCCAGGGTCGTCCTCATAGTGGTCCGAGGGATTCTAGGGACTCCTGCTCTTTGGCAAGTATCGTCCGCCCATTGTCGCTGTAGCTCCGGTTAGGCAGGAAGGACAGTCTGCAAGTGACAAAGACGAAGACTTCTAAAGTAAAATGTAGTAAGGTTTTGAAAGAAGCAAGCTTATGTGTTTGTGTATCTGAATATAGATAAATTAAAAAAAATAAAAACAAAAAAACCCTACTAGATATCCATCCATCCATTTTCTATACCCGCTTTATCCCTTGCAGGGTCACGGGGGTCTGCTGGAGTCTATTCCAGCTAATTACAGGCGAGAGGCAGGGATACACCCTGGACAGGTCACCAGTCCATCACAGGGCCCATATTAGATATTTATTATATATTTTACTGGATGTGAAAATAGCAGAGAACAGAAAGACAAGAGTAATAAAAAGTCAAATAAAAAAGGAAAAAAAAACACTGGAATCCTGAGAAAAAGTTTGGAGGAGCAGAAGTTCAGTTAATTGGAACGGAGACGAAAGAAGGCATGGGAAATCAGATAAGTTACTGGGAATCAGTAATGATCTATTTGATGTACTCCGTAAGGAGGATTGAGGAAACAAGAGAAAGAAGATGAAAATGTACCATTTGTTTTTACAATTAATGTTTATTTGAAGCATAAATCAAATATAAAGCTGCTAAACAAAACAAAAATAAGCCTATTTTTGTTTGTACAGCATTTTATTTACTTATCTGTTTATGGAAAACTGGAACAAAATCAATAAATAACAACAATTTTTTTTTCAATGTAACACAAATAAACCATCATATTCTGTCTCACATCCAGAGCAGCTTTGCTGTTTCTGAATAAAGTTCAACGATGTATCAGGTCTCTTGATATACTGACCAATACATTATTTACAGGGTTTATTGCCAGTTTTGATGGATGATTGATTTGATTTACGTCATTATATCCTAAAGTTTCAAAAGATGATGAAGGAGTTGGAAGTCTTCTGATATTCATTAGCTGAAATTCTTACCTTCCTCTCATTTTTCCACATAAATCACAATCCATCAGACGAACTGAAATATTATAAAGCCTCATACAGAATAATACAAAAAGCAGATTTAATAGGAATAAGTTTGAGAGGTAACAAGCAATCTATAATTGTAACCGTACTGCTGGTCATGAGTCACCTGTTTTGTAATTTAAAGATCGTGTTATTAGAGATATTTTATGCTTCACTTGTGACCAACATTTTGAAAACAGGAAACATTTTCCTTTTTGTTATGTATGTACAATGAGCCAGTTCACAAACCTACTGTATACGACAAAATTACGTCCTCCTTTTAAACTCTTCCATTAACAGTCCCCACGTTAACCTGTAGAGGGTCACATGGAGCTGGAGACTCCCAGATCTTCCTGGGTGAGAGGCGGTAAACCTGTCCACTAACACTTAGATCACAGCCAGTTCAACACCTACTGCTGAGCATGTGTGTCTTTGTTCTGTGAGAGTAAAACAGAAGTCTAGCAGGCACAGAGAAAACCTGCAAAAAGGCCCCAGGGTCCTCCAAAAGGGGCTGCAAAGAGACAATGCTCCACTATACTGGATTTACATACAATCTCAGCACAAGTCAAAAACCCCGCCACCCACTTGAAGAGGCAGAACCACCAGTTATTTACCATCATTGTGATTATTATTAGTTTTGATCCCATATTTAATATGTATAATGTCTTCCCCATATCATCTCATTCATTACAATGCTTCTACACGTATACACACCCACACAGAGTCCCATGCGGAGGCCTGTCCCGGGTGAGGAGGCTACAGGGGAAAGATAAACAGAAATGTTCTGCAACTTTGGCTCCTCTGTTATGTGTATTTTTGGTAAAGCCAGTATGTTTACTATCCAAACACAATCTTTCTCTGTCTCTGTCCGTCTGTCACACAGAAGTATATGAGATTCCTCTCTGCCATCAGCCAGAAGAAGGATCAGTATCTGACAAAGCCATCCAGAAACACTGAGGAGGAAATTCAAGGGGATGAGACATGTGGATCACAAATAAACAAAGACTAACAGTGTGCGGTCGAAATCCTGTCCAAAAATACCTAGGTCTCCTGCCAACTGGATTTGTTGACAACTAAACTGTATTAGCAAATATTTATAGATAAAATGATGGCAGCATGTTGGTCCTTTGCAGCAGGTTTGATATATATTTAAAAATGTATACCGGTACTTAATAAATGCAAATGCAGACTTACTATGAGGGTTTCTCACACAGTCCTTACTAAATGCATGAAGTTACTGTAATATATAAAATGTCCACAGTAACTTCCTGAATACTACAGTAAATTAGATAATAATTAGATAGTATTACTTTTAATACATTTACAAAAGACAGTAGTAAATTGTTTTTGCTTGGTTATTGTGGTGCAAAAACACAGGGAAAAAAATTAATTAAAACAGTTTCAAGAGGAGTTTGAACCATAAACTGACTGTCTCCCGGATATCTCCATATTCCTGTTTCCACCAAAACAACATGCTACAGTGGCTTGGTTATTTATCATAAAATATTAATTTAAAAGGGACAGTTCACATTAATAAACATAAATGCAAATAGACCTGGTGTACTCAAGAGGTTGACTATCTTCGAGTCACCCATCAAAATAAATGCATTATTTAAGCAGTTATAAAAATAGTACGTAAAAATTGAGTTAAATAACATACATATTTGCCATGATATTCTGTTTATTATGCAAACTCTTTGCATGCTTTAACTGTTGTAGGTTTTTAAACTTGTCTGCACCAGTTTATTGAGTGAGGGAAATGCCTCACAAATATAGTTACCAACATAGCTTTCTAATTAAATTTACTCAATAGCTCTTTATGAGACAAAATAAAACCTTTAAACGATCTTTATCAGGAATATGCGACAACTGCATAAAATATACGAATGTGAGTGATCAAATCCTTGTTACTGCAATTATAAACCTATATTTCATTAGGATTCAGTTTTGCGAAAAGCATAACATTTTTCACAATTTGTTCAAAGCACTAAAACACAACTATGAGAAAAAAGAATGTTGAGATAGTCTTTTTGGTGCTACTGTACAGCTATCTTCGCTAAACATACATACATTCATAAGCAAAACACACACTGTTCCTTACATTTCAGATGTAAGAAGAATGTTTTCACAACACATATCAACCTGTTTATAACCCATACAGACATTACGCTTATATCTTAGCCCACATGTGTGTTTTAGTGTAGCAGCTTCAAATATGTGCTAGGCTTCGGTATGGGGGTCTCATCTGTAGCTCTGAAAAACTGAAATAGTCATCATCTCCAACTCCCATAGTAAAACTCTGATATAAAACAAAGAGAGCAAAAGATGTGAGGAATGTTAAAACTCTCCCACAAGTTCTGTAAGATCCCACAACACTGATTTCAGGGCCAACAATTTGCCATAAGAGAGTTTATTGTTTCACACCTGCCACAGTTTTCCCCCAAACGTCTCATCTAATCCGTGCCGCTATCTGCTTTTTTCACTGACCACCTGACAAGAGGGGAAAAAATAATATACATAATAAAAACATTTCTGGTTTAACAGGTGCTTTTTGGTGATTTTCCATAATTTTATCTAGTTAGAGAGCAGTAAACATTTTATGAATACAGTATGTGTTAGCTGTCCATTGTAATACACATTCAAATTTATTCAACGCTAAGGCTAAAGCCTCTGGCCATCGGGAAGAAAGAAATCTGACTCCTGAGGTATTTTACTAATTTGTTTCATGGGGAGAAAGTGTGTGTCTATTCTGAAACTATAAACAGCAGCTGAACCGGAGCTGAACTGCAGTAGGACAGTTGGACTGATTTATACAGACATTTTAATCCGTGATGTGCAACATTAAGAATCCTTTTTGACAGTGTTTTACTTGTAGTACATGCTAAAATGATCATTTTATGTTCACTTTTCATTTAAAAGACTAAAATTATTAACTGAATAAGATAACTTCAAGCTGGTGTTCCACAAAACCAAGTTGTGGCATTTTTTGATGTGAGCACCAGTACCATCTCCAAACTGAAGTTCCATACAACAGGGGGTGTTACAGACACGCCACGTAGTTGGCGTCCCTAAAAGACCTCACCGCCTCAGCACTTGGGTATCATAGGTTGTTTTCTACAAATTTGCAGTCATGGTTTGCAAGACAATATGGTTGATGCCTCTGCCTGGACAACCCACAACAGACTACACGTAGCCAATCTCTGGTTTCATAGGGCTGCCAGGAGGCCATGACTGCCCTGCACCATCAGGCCCGTTTGAGCTGGTGTCTGCAACACGTGCTCTGAAACTTGAACATGTGGAGGAATGTTATGTTCAGTGATGAGTCCAGATTCTGCCTGTGGAGAAGATGGGGAGAACGCTACGCTTTTTGCTACGCCGACAGAGAAAGATCTTTTGGTGGAGGCAGTGTGATGGTGTGGGGCAGCGTCTACCTCACTGGAAAAACAAAGCTTGTCATCATTGGGGGCAATCTCAATGCAGAGAAATATCGAGATGAGACTCTGCAACCAGTAGCAATCCCATATCTCCACAGACTGTGACCGAACTGTGACCTCCAAGAAGACAATCGTCACCCCACAGAGCCGGTTTATCAGAGAGGTCCTCCACAATTTGGGAGTGGAGAAGATGGAGACCTGCCAGCAGTCCTGACCTCAACCCCATCGAACACTTGCTGGATCAGCTTGGGCGTGCCGTCCGTGCCAGAGTGACCAACACAACCACGTTGGCTGACAAATGCTGGTTGAGGGAGAGGATGCCACCCCACAGCAGTGTGTGACCAGGCTGGTGTGGCTGTATATGGTTCATTCACACACTACTAAGGCTCCTGTTTGTTAAACGGACGTGGTTTGGCAGTGCAGAGAAGATTAGGCTGCCCCCATTCTGTTTTGTTTCCAGTTTAAGGAGGGACAATTGTGCACAGAGACCTGGGGCCTCATGTACAAAACCTGCGGCGCACAAAAAACGTGCGTATGCAACTTTCTACGCTCACGGTCGGATGTTCGAAAAGTGATTTGAACGTAGAAAGTCTTTCACGCACACACCAAGGCTGGCGTACGCACTTTTCTGAGGTTTTGTCCATTGGCGACACTCACTGGTGATGCAGTGAAGTGCAGAATATGAGGAAACGTGACGTCAACAATAAATTCACGAGAAGGACACGACCGTCCCCACATCACCAGATAAGAGTGGAGCTGCAACAATCTCACAATCAACCACATGATCTGAACAAACAACTAAAGGAGCTCAACGATGGAACCTGCACATCCCAATCGCAGCTTTGGCTCCGTTAGAGGAACCTGCTGATGCATCAGATCACACTGACCTGCTGGTCCAGGACTAAGACTGGACCATCTGCTGGTTTAGGTACCAAGAGGATCTTCTGGATCTCTGCCTGAACTGGACCAGCTGCTCCGGTTCAGACCAACATGATGCTTCAGCTGGAGCTGCTACAGGTCGGACATCTCTCAGTCGCCATGACGACCGTATGGGACGAGTACTGGAGATAAAAGCCAGATCCTAAAACATCCCATAACTGTGTCTGGACAGAAAAACACTAAAATACATTTTGCAGCGAAAAACCGGTTCTGTAAAGTTGTCTTTTAAAATAAAACTAAGATTTCACGGAAAGGTTGGTTGGTACGAACTGATGTGACTTAGCAATGAATGAACAAAGTTTTTATTGAATGTTTAGGCAACTTTCCGAGTCTGATATGGAGTAAGCTGCAGGTGCTGCAGGACTCCAGAAAGTGTTTCTCCGGTGATGGACCGGGATCTAGACCGGTCTCTCCTCCTGTGGATGCAACACTCCGAGTTACAGCGACTTTGCTCTTTATTTCTCACGTTTGCACCTCGATAATCCCGTCAGCACAACTTGTCTTTCTGCAGCAGAAGAATCAGATCGTGATGCTTCCTGTTTTAAATATACGTTCATGTTGTTCACATTGTAGAGGTGATCGCGGACATCCACAACGTGTAAGACTCAATAAACGTGTACATTGGTCTTAATCCGTCAGTATATAATATGCGTGACAGTAAAGCGGAACGAGGAGCCGTTTTTCATCCACCAACTTAAATTCTTATCTTAAGTTCTTAAAATACACATAAAAAAAGCAGAGTGTAGTGATGCACTAACGCTGCCCATAAACATTCACAAACCCTTACGATCATAATAAAACCACAACTCTTCACAGAACGCAACAAAAAGCAAAGAACAGCAATCCCCAATCGGAAGAAATGCCCCCAAATAAATAATTTTTTCCAGGCCTCAATTTTTGACAGGACTATCTCCAGCTCACGGCTGATGTTTTTTGTTTTTTATTTGTTTTACTTGTTTTTGCAAGTTCCTTGTTAAGATGAGCGGTTTTTAATGGATAATTATCTTCATTATCATATTCAAACATATGTATTTGAGGGAGGAGACAGGATTGTGATGTTCAAAGAAACCTGCGTGGATTTGGGCGTACGCACAGTTTTGAACATCAGAATTTTTTTTTTGCATACGCAAGAATTCCCCGCACGGATTGACGTTGAAATCCACGCACTCTTTGTACATGAGGCCCCAGATCCTTTAATTAATACTTTTTTAGTGTACATGAGATGGGCAACTAGTGAATGTAGTTATTCACTGACTGTGACAAAAACTGTTAATTTGTAGAAATCTTTTAGAATCTCCTACCCTATCTTTACTGCTTCAGTGATGTTTTTGACCTAACTCATCTATTCTTTTACAAACATAGATGGACATACTTAGAAATTGATCTATTTCACTTCCAGGGTAGCTCTGTTAACCCATAAAGACACCAAAGTTAAGCCTCCAGGTAGACAATGCAAACGTGAATTAACAATTTTAATCCTATCCCAAACAGCGACTTCTCTACTGTGTTTTTGCGGTGGTGTAAATTGATGCTAAAGTCCAACAAAGCAGTGGAAAAAAGACGTTTCTGACTAGTCAGAAAGTCGAGTTTCAATAGTTTTCGTTTCCTCCGTACTCAAACAATGTTAACATCAATGTCCACTAAAACACACAGACACCAAGTCGCATACAAAACATAATCTGGTCTGTTACTGTAGGCGACGTTAAGAGAGATCAACACAAGATAAAGGAGAGGCTTGTGTTCCTTTAATTTCATCTTAGTATCTTTTGGGGACATTAAATAATCAAATTTGAAACGCATCTCCTCACTCTCCGGGCTGAGGCTGTAAGGAGAGAGAGCTAATGGGGAAAGAAGACAGGACGTGCTTTCCCACAGGAACGCCGGGAAGCATTTTGGCAGGATAAAGTGGCAACATTTGACTGACATTTGTGTGAGTGTGTGACCATGAATTTTATGAAAAGCTATTTCTGCTGTTTTCTTCTTCCTTTTGAAAAACCAGCTTGTGTTATTTTATTTCTACTGGTATGATCCAAGGATTACAAAAAGTATTTCTCGTGATCATCAACATGAGCATGCAGAAATTAGTGCACTGTACTGAAACGTGCTTCAGAATCAGAGCAAGATCTTAAAAATCCCACGAACAAATACACTCAACCCTTCCCATAGGACAACAACCACAAACATGAGAGAAATATCTGCTTCTGGATGAGTACAGGTTTACGATGGATCGGATGGATAAATAGCCAAATATGATCATTTAAACAAAACTAAGACACAAAGGAAGACAAAGAAAGCATAAGTGCTGCATCTTTGCTATAATTTACAAAATCTTTGTGATGTTTCACCATGTACAACCCCTCTATATAAAGTGTTCGATGATATGCTCAAGTTTCAACATATAAAATTATAGCACAGCTAATGCAGGACTCTTTGCCATGTGATGTACATATGATGTTTTAAAAATAACATCACATTTTCTTCTCTTCAGTCTCCATTCCTTCCTCCTCTCTGAAATGCATGTATTCACAGCAATTTGTTTTAAATATCTATGTCCAGGCTCACCGAATTTGAGTTTGTTTGTTTTGTTTTTTAACAAAAACCACAAATAATTGCAAATTGAACATCCTGAAATGAATCACAAAAGATCAGGTTGAGACATAAGTAACAGCAACAGAGGAGCTATATTTGAACAATGCACAATGCTGATGTTAGAAAATAAGCTGGAAAAGGAGATCAGATTTTATATAAACATACTTCAGAATCCAAAAGAAAACAGCTGTCAAAAGGTCTTGTGAGATTCCAAACCTGATCACATTGGTGTCACTCTGTGTGAACCGCCACACAAAAGCTGACACATTATTTGCTGCTATCAAAAAAAAAAGAAAGGAAAAAAGGAAATGTGCACAAACGGATAAGATCAACTACTTTTAGAGGAAAAATAGGCCTCAAATGTTTAAGCCGTGAATCAACCCATACAACTTTTACAATAACCAACTCAATAATAAATGGCATACTGGGTTTCTAGGACAGTAAATTCTCTTGACTGATCATGAGCATACCCCTGGTGTTTATGTTTTATTTTTGGCTTTCTGATATTTTGCTAAAGATGAACATTCAGCCACTCTGAAAAAAGAAATCATGCAATGACCTGACGAGTTGTTTTATTTTTAGAAACATATTTACGTATCTATACATTAGTAACATTAGTATCATGTTATTAAAATGCCATTAAACAGAAAATAGCAAACTTACAGAATAAGGTCAAAAAACATTTTTTAAATATTTTTTTATATTGCCACATAGTTCACTGGGATGAGATCATTTGTAATATCTAAGAAAGCTTTAGATAACATCTGATATTGTTGAATTGTGGCCCAGATCACACAAGACTTAAAGCCTCCTCCTCTACCTCACATCATGGTGTATTTGCTGCCCCCCAGAAGTCGGTAGCACAAATCATTAAAACAGGCTGCTATGAAAAACTCACTATGAAAGACATAGTTGCAATGGTGCTTTTGAAATCTATCGCTGTGTTTTTTTGACCAAAGCATTGTACAACAATTTTAAAAACACATGAGATAAAAAAAAACATACTAATGTCTGCTTTAAAATGTTCCGGATAACTAAGCCTCATTACCATCCCAGTGCGTCTGTGCCGGCTCCTGTCACATAAGTGCCAGCTTTAAAAAGAGAGGAAAATTCCCTTCTTTCTATAAACAGAGCTTGTTTTCTTAGAAAAGACTGAAAGCGATTTCATCTGCCTGAGTTTTGACTTAATCCTCCCTCTATTGAAGTTAAACCAACTCACTTCCTGCTTAAAGATGGACTACCTGATAAAGAGGTTGCTCCTAGACCTAGAGTAATGCTGTTTGTATGTGCATCATATTGAAGAATAATATTCGTTCTTATTTGCATTTGTCTAATCATTGTAATTTCCTTTTCGGTTGAGAGAAATCTCACCGAGGATACATTTTCAGCCTCTGCAGAATATTAACAAATATGCTTAAAGAACTCAAACCCTAAATCTAAATGTGTCTGTAGATGAATTGACCAAATAAGCCCTGTGGCGCTGACATCGCACCTGGCAAATAAACCTATGGCACTTTTCTACTAGCACCTACTCAGCCCGACTCAACTCGCCTCTGATCGGTTTGGCACTTTTCCACTAGGGATCTAGCCGTGCTGAGTAGATACTTTTTCTGTAACTACTCTGCCGAGGTTCTAAGCGTCGGGCTGCATCTCACGTCATCACACTACACGCCACCGATTGGTCAGGGGGTTGGCCAATCAGATGTCTGAGTCAGGATGTGACAACATTTAAAGAGCGATTCATGGCTTCTTGTATAATTTTTTTCGAAGAACAATGGCAGCACAGAAATCTGTTCCGTGTTCAAATTCCAAGGTGGAGACATCCTTAAACCTGGTGGCTGAGGAAAATATCCAGAGAGAGCTAGATGGGGCCACGAGGAATGAAAAATATACCGGGAGCTTTCTCAGTCCATGTCTGCTCAAGGCTAAACGTCACAGCAGCTTTGCTCCAATCCGCCTACTTCTGGTATTGAAAAGAAACGAGGGCAAGGCGATTCAGGCTGAGTAGGTACTAGTATAAAGGTACTAGTAGTGCGCCCCCTGGTGAGCTGCTCCGCCGAACCGCTGCAGTTCGCCTACCAGCCGAGCATCGGGGTTGAGGACGCCGTCATCTTCCTGATGCAGAGGTCCCTGTCCCACCTGGAGCGGTCTGGGAGCACTGTGAGGATCATGTTCTATGATTTCTCCAAAGCCTTCAACACAATCCAGCCAGAACTTCTGAGGGACAAACTGCACCATGCTGGAGTCTGCCAGCAGCTGACATCATGGGTCCTGGACTTCCTCACAAACAGACCACAGTTTGTGAGGACAGGAGGCCGTGTGTCTGACACGGTGGTCTGCAGCACAGGAGCTCCACAGGGGACCGTCCTGGCCCCCCTCCTCTTCACCGTCTACACGGCTGACTTCACCCACCACACATCAACCTGCCACCTCCAGAAGTTCTCAGACGACTCCGCCATCGTCGGTCTCATCAACAACGAGACGAGAGGGAGTACCGAGAACTGAACCACAGATTTGTTGACTGGTGCCAGCGGAACCTTTACTTACTTTACTTACGCCTTACACCCCTGCTGGGGTATAGGCCGTCGACAAGGGACCTCCAGAGTACACGGTCACTGGCGTTCTTTTCTATCTGCGACCAGATGCATCCCAGTCTCTTGGTGTCTGCCTGGAGATCCCGCCGCCAGGTGTTTTTAGGCCGGCCTCGACTTCTCTTCCCCTGAGGGTTCCAGGTCAGAGCCTGTCTGGTGGTGTTAGACTCTGGTTTGCGTAGCGTGTGCCCGATCCATCTCCATCTTCTTCGTCCAATTTCGTCTGCTGCTGGGAGTTGTTGTGTCTTCATCCAGAGGTCGTTGTTACTGATCTTGTCCGGCCAGTAGATTTTCAGGATTCTTCTGAGGCATTTGTTTGTGAAGGTTTGCAGTTTGTTTATTGTAAGCTTAGTAGTTCTCCATGTCTCTGCCCCATAGAGCAAGACGGATTTAACATTGGAGTTAAATATTCTGATTTTTGTTGCTTCCCGTATCTCTCTAGAGCGCCAGATGTTGTTGAGGAGTAGAAATGATGTTCTTGCCTTACCTATCCTAGCTTTCACATCCGCATCTGTACCACCCTGACTGCTGATGATACTCCCCAGGTAGGTAAAGTGCCAGCGGAACCGCCTCCAGATTAATGCTGGAAAAACAAAGGAGCTGGTAGCGGACTTCCACCGGCGCAACGTCCCCCCCTCTCCGGTGAACATCCAGGGAACGGACATAGAGATATTGGACTCATACAAGTACCTTGGTGTCCACCTGAACAAAAAACTGGACTGGACCATAAACACTCAGGCACTTTACAAGAAAGGCCAAAGCCGACTCCACCTGCTGCCCAGACTGAGGTCCTCCGGAGTGAGGGACGGCCTCCTGAGGACCTTCTATGAGTCTGTGGTGGCGTTGGCCATCTTCTATGGTGTGGCCGCCCGGAGCAGCAGTATCACAGCAGCAGAGAGGAAGAGACTGGACAAGGTGGTGAGGAAAGCCGGCTCTGTCCTGGGCTGCAGTCTGGACCGGGTGGAGGTGGTGGGGGAGAGGAGGATGGTGGCTAAGCTGTCATCCATCATGGACAATGTCTCCCACCCCCTTCATGAGACTGTCAGAGCCCTGGAGAGCTCCATCAGTGACCGGCTTCATCACCCACGATGCATCACTGAGAGGCATCGCAGGTCCTTCCTCCCCGCTGCTATGTGCAATATGTTTCTACCTCATACACATCCTACCTGCTTATTTTGCACAGTTTTTTTTTCTTCTCGTACTGCACTACTTTTATTTTTATTCCACTGTATTTATATTTTGTAATTATATATTTTTTACTTTTTCATCCTTCTTTCGCTGCATGTGTGTGTTGTGTGTTCTGCTGCTGCACAAAGCGAATTTCCCCACTGAGGGATGAATAAAGGACTATCTAATGTAATTTAATCTAATCTAATCTGATCTAATGTCACATCCCATATCCCCAATGCCCACCTACAGTACATGATGATGACATGAAAGATGTTATTTATAATGAAACTCTTCCAGAACAAATGCCACATGTGCAACACACTAGTGGGCAGAGAGTCCTTGTTTACAGAGGAAACTACGTGAAGATTTCAAAACTTCATATTAATATTGGTAGGCAGCAGTGGCGGTTGGTGCTAAAGATTTTTGTGGCGGCGCAATTTACCTTGGCATACATAGGGCAGGGGCGGAGCAGGGGTCCCAGCCCAGAGGGGGCGAAGCATTCTAGATGGGCCCTTGTGACCTAAACATCCCCGTTAAAACATAATCGCTAAAAAAATAATGCCACAGATCAGCCCCTGACACACAACCACAGCACGCAGGCGACACGGTCAGAACCATTCAAATGAGGTTTCAGCATCATGGATTTTACCAGTCATTATGTCAAACCTAACTATAACCCTGCAGACTTTAAGTTATAGGTATCAAACTGGAGATAAAAATCAAATGACATCCAGTGATGTCTGATTCAATACAGCCGAGTAGCACAATTCAGACACACGTGTTCAACCTGCACAACAGGTTACAATGTGCGACGCCATGTATTTAACACAATGACCGAGCGACACGGCGGCCAAACAGCAACAAACAATATAGGAAAGGCCATATATTCAGCATTATGACAATGTTATCAGAAATAATTAATATTATGACAGTTTACCAATGATGGTTTCATCCAGCAGTGGGCAGAGAACCACAACAAAAAATATTTCCATACTTCCATTTTCCGATTTCTCTCAACCTGCTCCTTCTCAGCTTTGATTAATTTAGCAACAACTGTGATGTCCTGACTGATGCGAAACTTAGTCATCAAATATGTCTCTTTCTGCCTGTCTATGAGCACTCCAGACTTCCAAACTACCGCAGCAGTTTACCTCAGGGAATAAAAACAATCTTTCTTAATAGTTGTTCTGTCAATCAAACACACAGTTGCAGCTACAGGCACAAACATTGATCAGTGCCTGTAAGCTTCACACGGTAAAGCAGTTAAGACAGTTTGAAGCTGTCAGCAGCAATCATTATGAAACCTGGATCAGAGCAGCGTTGGCACTGATGCACTGAGTGGGTTTGACAGCTTTTAAGGACCCATCACGTTCCAGTGTCCCACTGTGATGCATCCACACTCTACAGAAGGGCTGTATGAAACTCATTTTTTGTATTTCAAAATTGTCTAAGACTTAATTAAAAAAAGTCTGTAGATAATCATGAGCAAAATTCAAGTGTGATTTTGAGGTTTAAAATACCCTTCAACAGTATTTAAAAAGCTACATGTTTAGGAGACAGAAATGGCAACAACTAGCTTCATAAGAAGTGATTTTACATGTGATTTAAGGACACTAAAATAACACAAAATCTGCATTATAAATACATACATTGTCACACTGTGTAGCATTAAGAAGGAAGCAACTTAAAATACTTCAGTAAAAAGGGAATAAACACACAAAAAGAAAAAGAAAACATAAAAAGATCCATTGTGGGAATGTGGTTTTACTGAAGTAGAGTAATCAAGGATGTATGGCACATGACGATCAGATTTGTAAATGCTTGCTTGACCCCAGCTGCACTTTTACTATTCCAAGACTATCTGTTTGTTAGCCTGAATGCTATATTAGGAAAAATGAGAAGGAATCGTAGCGATATCTGTCTTCTGACGTACAGCGTGCAGTGTGATGGGTTCAACAAATGTTAGACAAGTCCTACAACATTGTCTACTGACTAGCCAGTTAAAATTCAACATGAAATGATGCCTTAATTCGACTTGGTGCCAATCCAAAGTAAAATATAACATGGATTTTGAAGCAAGTTTGGCACACATAAAATCTAACAAAAAAACGTACTTCCCTCGTTAGTTTTGCATAATTTTGCATTATTTTTCACCATCATCCCACTTTGAAGATCATCATCATTTAATCTACACATATGAGTCTTCACATCACAACCAAGATGAAGCCGGTCCAAGTTGTACAATATGAGATGAAATGATGTTATATGACTGTAGAAATCATGCAGGGGAGTATCTCAGTAGTTGGGCTTTGCAATTGAAATGGCTGCAAATGCCCTCCGGCTGTGCTGTGTTTGTATTTGGACTTTGGACTTTAGCGTTTGAATTTTCATGTCCCGGCTTTCTGTTAACTTGACTTCCTGTTTTATTTGGAAATGTTTTTCCTTTGTTGACTCCAGTAAGTTTTAGCTTTCTGCCTTGCTTGCTTTCCACTGGGTTTCAGATGATTTATCTTTTTGCAGGGTCACGGGGGTCTGCTGGAACCTATCCCAGCTCATTAGAGGCAAAAGGGAGGGTTATACCCTGGACAGATATATATATGTATATATATATATATATATATATATATATATATATATATATATATATATATATATATATATATATATATATATATATATATATACATATATATATATATATATATATATATATATATATATATATATATATACATACATACATACATATACATACATACATACATATATATATATGCATATATGTGTACACACTAATTGATTTGATCTTGCCTGGATTTCTTTGTATTTTATTTGTTATGTAGTTAAATATCAAAGCACATCTTTCTTTTCATGTGCTGGTTGATTGGATTCGTGCAGAAAATGTATTTAAACCATTACAGATTTCAAAACTCCTAAGTGCCCTCAGTTCCAAATCTGCCCGTCTCATTCCTGCTCTATTTATTTGGGTCTCTCTTCAACCACAACCTCATAAAAGCTATGTACTTATTTGAGCCCCAAATCCCATCCTTCCTCTCTCCCTGTCAAGGGCTATACAGTTCAGATATCACTCTGCAGAGTTCATGCAAGATATGTCTGAGAGATATAACAGAACCAATATAACAGCATCACTGAAACACCACACAGACATCCCAGTGTGAGAAAATTCATTATTCTATTCTAATGACCAAAATCTGAAGCGAAAGAAGGACCATGCAGGAAAAACTCCAACCAAAAGGAAAAAAAGACAAGAGATACCAAAGTAAGAACTCAAAGCCAGGATTTAAGGGAAAATCCTGTTGAATAACGTCTCATATTTCTGCTTTTTATCATATTCTTTTGAATCACTGTCTTTTTGGGTTTTGGAGCAGTTTTTTTATTGGATGGTTTGTGATCCTTGCAAGGCAGGTGGATTCTTGTGAGATTTGCAAGATCACAATCACAAGTTGGCCCACTTTAAAAAGGCTTGAAGCCGTCTGTCTGTGGACTAATCCAACAGTCAGCAACACTAGCTGGAACTCACACATTGCAATTTAATCAACGGCAGCGAGTGATCATCGTTTCTTCATCTTATTTCACCATAAACCCTCTAGTCCATCTAGGGCTAGGCAGTTCACGCGCTATGGGTTTTTGGGGTTCGTTCTTCAATGGGAGGGTTGGATGTACGTCAGGGGTTTTCACTTTAGCCATCGTAAGTCTTTTTCTGTTCGTTTGTACATGTAGCCTGCCAATTTTACTTATATCTTGATGAGTGGCCTCAATTCTGATGTAGGTGAGGCTGTCAGGTTTATAAGCTGGAACGTGAAAGGGATGAATGGACCTGTGAAACGGGCAAGAATTTTCGCGCATTTAAGATTGTTGAAATGTGAAATTGCTTTTTTGCAAGAAACTCATTTACTGGTGAAAGATCATCTCAGATTAAGAAAAGCTTGGGTGGGTCAGTCATTTCATTCAAAGTTTGATCATAAGTTTAGATGGGTGGCTATCTTGGTACATAAAAAAAATTCATTTTAATCCGAGTAAGGTAATAAAAGACACACAAGAACGATATGTGGTCATAGTGGGATCTTTATATTTTAAGCCTGTAGTACTGGTGAATGTATATGTGCCTAATTGGGATGATGAGAGATTTATGGACAGAGTGATAGCATCCATTCCAAATCTCAAAAATGTAATATTTGGAGGAGATTTGAACTGCACTATTTGCCCCTCTTTGGATCGCTTTAATCCAAGATCTAATATTCCCTCCAAAATGGCAAAAAAACTGTCACTGTTCATGGCTCAGGTAGGTTGTACTGATCCATGGCGCTTTTGTTTTCCCATGAGTAAGACCTACTCTTATTTCTCACATGTAAAAGAGAGATAAAAAAAAAGAAATGTATTGGATAAGTTTAAGAAACTAAACTTAACTAAGGGTATAGAGCCTTTCCAAATGATGTAAGTAAGTGAGAGAGACTCTGCTCTTGAGGTTTATTTCTCGAAAGATAAAAAGATAATGTTGTGTAACCCCACATTTTATGTGTTTTTGTCAAATGACAACTCAAACACTGCTAATGAGTCTTTCTCATGACAAATTCTTCCGACATGTATCTAGATGTTCACTTTACAGCCTGTTAAACGGGGCACTTGGCCACGGCACATCATCTATGCACACAGAGAGGGAGGGAGGGGGGGGGCAATGAAGTCATATTTAGTTTGGTCCTAACTGACAACAATATAACCAATTTCCTAGTTATCCTAGATTTTCCAGAAGTGAATTTATGTAAATTACTATCTATGTTGGGAGAAGGCTTTTTATGGCAGATGGAAACACGCAATATGAGTGTTGAAAACCTTAATGAACAAACAAATCCAAACAAAGCCTGGATC
Source organism: Cololabis saira (assembly GCF_033807715.1). Taxonomy (NCBI): domain Eukaryota; kingdom Metazoa; phylum Chordata; class Actinopteri; order Beloniformes; family Belonidae; genus Cololabis; species Cololabis saira. The sequence continues at coordinate 32,227,407 of NC_084597.1, read as the reverse complement.
TCATCCACAAATTAAATATCAGTTACACACAACTGATATTTAACAGGCTAACAACATTTTAACAATTGCTTGCGTTAATGTCAGATTTAAACTGAACCTTGTTCTCTTCTGCATAAGGTATGGATTCACTGTTCTTGACTCTGTTGGGCACACTGAGAAATGAAAGGTATATAATACATATAATACATATATATATATATATATATATATATATATATATATATATATATATATATATATATATATATATATATATATATATATATATATATATATATATATATATATATATATATATATATATATATATATATATATATATGTATATATTATATATGTATTTTTTATAAAACAAGCTTGGCAGTTTAAGATTGACCAGAGATCTCTGTGAATACCTCTGAAATATGACAGCTGTTGTGAAGCTGAACATTTTATGAGGAATGAAAAAAGCAGATGAATGCACCTGTTTCACAAAAATACTTTGTCCAAAATCTGATAAAATCTTCGTCTTGATGACAAATGTTATGAAGCAAAGCAAACTCAATGTACGCGATCTAAAAACACTGTAAAATAATGACACATCACTTTTGTGATGCATATATTCTGTATATGTTGGTGGACATGCAAGTCAGTGCTGGTGGAAAACACTTCCATAAAGTTCATCTGGGCTGTGGTCTTTGTCTTTGCTTTTTCTTTGTTTTCAGTCCACTGATGGGACTGTGAAATATTTGTTCAATAGCTTACACAGATGGCTCATCATGCCACCAATTCTTATGTTAATATGTATATTGCCTGTATTTTTATTTTGCATATTTAATTTTACAACTTTTATTGCTAAATTTCTTTTTTATTTATTCATTTTTAACTTCATATATGTCCTATGAGCTGCTTCACAAGTGAATGCCCCTGCTATGGGATCAATAAAGTTTGATCCAATCTAATCAAGTGATATCTGTAGCTCTCAATGCATTTCTGCACCTCTACACAGGTATTTTGAGTATTTCTTTTACAAGACTGCATCTTTCAGCTTTTCACACAGATGTTTAATAGGAAAATAGATCAGGACTCATCAAAGGTCCCTAAACAGATTTAAGACACCTTGTACCAGTCGCAACAAAGAAACTCCAGAACATAACAAAGCCTCCTCCATGTTTCACAGTAGGTACAGTCTTTTTCTTCAGGGATGACAGATCTCTTAAACCTCTTCTGCTACAGTGTAGAAGCCTGTTGGGCCAAGTCCCCCTCTGACCTGTTAACATTCATAAAAAGGGGTATCCATGGTTGTTCAGGAGGACCTGCCTGTTGCTTCTCATACACTTTCAAGAACATCCTCAACAGAGTCCCCTCTCCATGCATTTCGCCAGATTGTCTAGCTTCCTGGTGTTTTGAGTAGTAATGTTCTCATCCCAGCAGTCAGTGGGAAAAGAAAATTACACTAGTAACCACAGTGTTATAAAAAAAAAAGAACATCTCCTTGCACAGATCAAAGGATCTGAGCCTGCAGAAGAAGAAGATTGTGCTCTGCCCTTTTTTCTAGATGGTTTCAATCCTCTGTGATGACACTCATAGGTTTTCTGAAAAATGAATTTGAAACCACAACATTGGGGAAAACCCCATATTGGCAGGAACTGACTCTGCCCAGCCACAGTTAATCCAAATATGGGCAAATGGGCACAATGAACAAGTCCCACAACCTGTCAGACCAAGCCCACCTAGCTTCACCAAATGCTAGCTATTTTAGTTTGGTTTAGCTTATGCTAAGCTGTGATGCTAACAGACATCACTTTACATTTTTTCTGATAAAATCCATTGTTGTGCCACAAAGTGGGGTGCTCGTTCAGTTATTAGAGTAATTATTAATTGTCCAATGATAGGTATTAATAATTAATAAAGAAGATGATTTATCAAAATGAATTATCAAAATGAATGAATCAAAACGGGGCACCACCTGACTTACCAGGAAAATAATAACTGAACAGCAAAATCAGTCTCAAGGTAACTGTTATTCCATATGTGCATACGTGGCGTTACAGAATAACAGTGAAGGCAGGAGTCCGAGCACAGACCTTTGCAACCAGCAGCTGTGACAAATATGTATAAAATAAACACAAACAACTTCTCTCATTCAAATGAATCAGAATTTATTTACACGTGTTAAAAGATAGTGAAACAACACTTAGATAAATTCTAATGCCTAAGCTACACATAAAGAAGAACTAACTAAACATTAAGATTGCCTTCCATCTACTGCAAAACAGATCTACCTACGGGTATTAATAAAGTTAACTTGTAACTTGTAATTAAACAAAAGTGTGTGTGTGTGTGTGACGATGGCTGTTCATACACGTGAAAAGAAAGATGGATGGCTGATGAAGTCACGTGGTGACTGAGTCTCGCGTGATTGAAAATGGCGGACGAAAATGTCGTCTCATCCAGTGAAAAACAAACACAGGCTTTATGACCAAGATAAGAATGTGTGTGTGTGTGTGTGTGGGGGGGGGTTAGTAGGAGAGGATGAGAGGTGAAAAGTAAAACCCAAGACACTAGAATAACTTCTCACTACCAAGCTCTTCTGGTGTTTCCCACACAGAGATGCACCAATGTGAAACTAACTTCACATGCGCTCTGGTCATCCAACTGGGAAATGAGGAAGAGCTTTGTTTTCTGTTGTTGTTTTTCAGAGCCAGTGTTTTTGGTCTTGTGTGGAGTGATTGTTGTTATCTTGGTTGTTTGTGTTAAGAGCTGCTGAGGATGAACGGGAAACAAGCTGTAATACTATAATTCTCAATCATGAGTCTGGCAAGTAATTCAAAGCAAAGTTATGTTTTTAGTTGGTGGAAATTAGGTGAGGTTGTATTTGTCCTGCTCACTGTTACCGTTAGGAGTACTGTATATTTCTGGACAGTCAGGAAACTGCAGAGGTGAATTACACTAGAGTTTTGGTTGAGGATGAAAAGAAAATCATAAAAATCAACAAATGTCAAGCATAGGTATAGGGAGGGCATATCTAGCTTGACTGATATGCCTAGTTTATAGGAGTGAAAAGCCAGGATGTTTATTCATCCATGAATGGACAAATGATTTCTTTCATCATAGTCAAATGAAGAGGTGATAACATAATTAAGTTTAGCTATTTTTAAGCTTGTTCTAATCATTGTTTTGGTTTTAGTTTTTTAAATTTTATTCTATGATCAACTGGACTTCCAGGCTCTCTCAAGGAATCCTGATAATCATTTTGTTTTTAAGTGTAAACGTCTGTTCGCAAAATGGTTTGAAAATGACTTAAATTATAATCCCAGATCAACTGACACATACCTGTATTGGTGACCACGCTGCTGACTACAGCAAGTCACCTATACACCAGCACAAACAAAAAAACCCTCAAGGAACATTAAGTTATTTGAAGGAAGTGAATTCAACACAATGTCCAACTAATTCTAGCCTTATTTTATTCAATTTTTTTTTTTTAAATTTTTATTAACCTTTATTTATACAGGTAAAATCTCATTGTGACCCCGGGTCTGATTTACAAAAGAGACCTGTTTTAGGTAGGCGGCAGCAAAACACAAAGTTACAGACTAACTTAACGTACAAGAGACAAAAACAAAACAGGAACATGAGATAATAATACAATCAAGGAAAAAAGTAACTAATTAAATATAGTGCATGTGCAGACCCCCACTGACTGTCTCACCAGCCTTCCTACAAGTAATTTGAAGTCCCCTAGCGAAATAAAACTGGACAGGTTCAGCTTCTGTTGGAGCCTGTTCCAGGTTACAGGCGCAGCATAGGAGAACATCTTTTTGCCAAGTTCAGTACGGACTGAGGGGATGGCAAATGTATGTTATTATGTACCAGCAGGGTGCCACTGTCAACTATCAAGCAATGATATGCAAATGTCAACATTTTGTTTTTACAGATACAAAGAGCTGTAAAATCAGTCAAGCAGGTATCTTTCCAGTGGCAACTGGTGCTAAAAATCTTTGGGGGGCGCAATTTACCTTTGCATACACAGGGGTATAACAGTTCACAGAAGTAACGTTTAGGTACAAGTTTGGTGCAGTAGGGCCTATTTAAAACAAACATAAAAATCTGGTTTGTGTAGTTCAGTTTGATTTTCTAAAAAAGACAGGGAATGAATTGTCCAATCACATTAGATTTTTAAAAAAAAACATACGAGTACGTCGCGATACTGATCGCGGAGTCGTTGTTGATAACTGAGCACACGACTGCGTCCCTTTACGAATCTAATTCAAACCAATAAGAGATCCTCAAGTCACGTGCTTATCAAACGTTGGAGAGTTTACACTGGATTCTGTTTGACCGGCAACATTTAATTACTATTGACAGTCACCTACAGACTGAAATAACACCTTCTTTTAATAATTATTTGCATCTTACCGCATGTTTTTTTTTTTATCTCTTGATTTGAGTGGGGTGATGCCCTAGCGCCCTCTACTGACCAGCAGCCACTGTATCTTTCTTCTTTTTTTCTCTGTTAATGGTTTATGATTGTTAGCTATTCTCGTCCCATCAGCTACTGCCAAATTATCTGCCGGTTTAGCACAAAGACTTTACTGTTTTCTCTTTTCACCTGCATCCACTTGCAGGTTACCCACCACAGATTATTTGCCATTTTGACACTCAAAATTCATGCCATCACATTGCTACATTCTCTCTACATTTTTCTCCCTGTTTCTATTTCTAAACCTGCCCAGACTTTAAAATCAAATGACAATCAAACAAAAATCATAATTGAGAAGCAGGAAGATATAATAAAAGAATTTAAGAAACAATAAAATCAGAATTTGTCTGTGTATCATACGCTACTCAGAATTGAAAGCCAAAGAGAAGAAATATGTTCTTAACATTTACTTGAACATATTTCAAGTCTGAGCAAATATGAAAAGGCAAGCCATAAAAGTCATAAAAGCTGAAAGTTGAGCTGCTGCGTTCTGAACCAATTGCAGACGTCGCAGAGAAGATAAATCTGAAGCAGTGCATTAAATTAGTCTTAACGCGTGACAACAAAAGCCAATTTGAAGCAAAAAGGTTCTCCCTAACAGGTACGACCTAATCCACTTCAAAATTGTACATGGTACCTTTGATACCAACCTGCTTAAAAGGCATGCAAGGTAGGGATTTTTTTATTCCTCCTAATACCTGTGCTGATCAATGAGCAGCGAGAGCGTGCTGCCAATCTGCAAGTGATTCGCATTCATAAAAGAATGCACGTGATTCACATGCAAATCTACTCACAGATTTATTGACTTCAAAAGGCTCACTGTTAGTATATTTGAATATTTCCAATAATCATTTAACATTTATTTGTTTGTTTTCTTTTTTTGTTTGTTTATTATAGAAATCAGATAGCGACATTATTATTATAAATAATATTGAAACGTTATTTCGTAAATTGTGATATTTTTATCTTTTATGTCCAGGAAACCAAAAATTGTCAAACAAGTCTCCCTTTCAGTCTCCCTGAGTGGTAGACTGAAAAATAATGAATATTATAAAATCACTTTTGCCCCTCTTAAAAGATGTATTACATATAGAACTGGGTTTCAAGGTATAGTAAATGATTACCAGTATCCAAAATTGCATTTAAAGAAATAAAATCCATCAAAACATGCCTTTGTGCCTCTGAACAAGTCAAGCCACAGATGGAGGGACACAGGAAGAGAGAGACTTCTCATGTGGTTGGCAATTGAATCTTAAAAGTGCAAATACGCTCAAATAAGGTGTCAATGGAAAACTATGGATGCTGGCTTTATTTTGGAAATTGTATCAGTATAATCTTACAATGCAAACTGGACTTAGAAACAATCTGTCAATGATTAGACGAAACTGCCAGCTAATTAGGAATTGTGCAACAGCAGAAGAACTGGTATTGTGCACCTGAAACTAAGGCTCAACTTAAATGTTGTGACCTTTGTCAAATAAAAAAAAAGGAAATTCTTGTTGAGCAAACATTCTTCATTGAATTGCCAGAAGCCTTTGTCAGTTGTTGATGTTGATTCCTTGGTGTTTAGTGCTTATAGGCCTACCCATGGTAGTGGGGGAAAAGTGGACCTGACTACCCAGGGCCCGAGTAGGCAGTGAGGCCTATGAAAATCCTGATATATCTATTTTTTTGTGATGTTTTTATTTCGAATGAATTGAGCCGTCCAATTAATTAGTGTCATAATTTATCTCAAATATATTGAAAAACCAACTGAGATAATGAACTTTATGTCACAGTCCTCCCAATATATTGGACATTCTGGAAACCCCCTCTTAGGGGCGCAAAATGGTTTAGTCCACCTGACAGCGACCGGTGACAAGTGAATTGCTGCCTAAATGTGAGTTGCTTACCTGGAGTTTAAAGTAAGTTAGACTTTTGGTTCAGTGTTTGTGCCATTGTCTACTAACACAGCAGAGCTGCAAGTGAACCTCCATGCTGAGACAACCCCCTGTTTGAGCCTGAGAGTCAGTGATCAAAGCCACACTGCGCTGTCTGTCGAGCTTAAGCATGAAACAATAAAGCGATGTGGGACATCAAATTAACCAGCAACTCCCGCGCTACATTGCTATATAAGTCATATTTATATGCTCCAAACACAACTCAAAAGCCTCAGAAAATAGGTCAGTTTTTTAATAATGATCCACCTAGTAATATTTCAATATCAACATGTACAGGGCCTACCAATATCACTAGGAATATATTAATTGGGTAATAAAGCTATTTATTATTTTTATCTGGTAAAAAGCAGTGCAGCACGTGCTTAAAAGCTAATGTCAATGCAAAATAAATCCATGATGTTACCAAAAACCACTGAATAATCAATTAAAATAACTGTGATTTCAATATCCATCAAAAATAATTGTGATTATGATTTTTGCATACATTTTTGCCAGAGAAAGAGACAGAGAGAGGTCAATTCAGGTGATGAATGAAGGAACCTCTCATCAATATAATCTGATCTGATTGTAGTTTAAAACCCTCTGTATGCTTTTTGTAAAAAAAAAAAAAAAAAAAATACCCCCTTTTTTTCTTTTTTTCGCTCACATGTTTCATGCACTGCATGGATAGGTGCCCACTGACATTGAGAGTGTACAGGGCCCAGATTTGATGCTAAGTGCCTGCTAATACCTGTCTCCTCACAGGCTGAACCACAAGACATTGTTCGCTTTCCAGCTTAGCATGTGCAACCACTTAAATGCAGACGTTATGCAAAAAACAGCTGACCCAAACATGGGCCGGAAGGCTGTTTAAAACATTTTCTCTCTTCCAAACTGTATGGAAGTGAGGTAGAAAAAAAAAAGGAAATGTGGTGGAAAATAACTTTATACAGAAAAAATACTTTGCAAACAAACTAAGAGAAGTGTGTAATGAGCAGGAGAGGAAAGGAGACAGGAAAGTTGATAAGAGAAACAAGACAAGCATTTTACACCATGCTCAAAGAACTTAAAGGAAAGAAATGAGAGAGTACAAATCTGAGTGCCGAAAACAGTAAAATGCAGAGAGCAGCTGAAGTATTTGAGGTTTCAATCAAACAATAATAAATCATACAAGTCTCATAATAAATCATAGACCAGAGTGTTTACACTTCACTGGCCTGCCTGTCTAAACTAAGTGTCTGTGGTTGAATAAGACATGCTCTTTCAACACTGGCATCCTTCTCACTCACACAGTAATACACCTACATGAAGTGGTTCAGCCTGTACAACCACAGTCCAAGAAGGAGGACAGTGATAACCAGCAGTGGCATGATCAGACCTCGATGCTGCTCAATGAACTATACTGTCTTCTGATGACATGAGCAGAAAAAAACATCCTGTGAAGCCATTCATGCTGAATCTCGGCAAAAAAAGTGTAAACCTTTCAACTACATATTAAGCTATAGCAGTTATAAGCATATCGGTGCATTTTTGTCTTATTTTTTCCTGTAATAATAAAACAAATAATAAAAATCGTTTTTTTTTATGAAGTTCTGATATGTAAAGCCTTAGAAATTAAAAAAGGCATGTTTCTGTTTAACAATACTGCAGAATTTGTATGGCCATAACTCTGGGACTAACATCTAACATGCTTTTAACTTATTTAGCAGCTCTGGTATGACACTGTCTCCAGGCTAAATTGGATTAACCACCTAATAATCAGTAACAACCACATGACTGATGAAAATGGGCCGAGGTCGGCTGTTCTCAGGGAATTTAGCACTAACTTGGAATTGGAACTGAAGAGGAACGCAATGCAAATAACAATGGACCTGTTACCAGAGAGATTTGTCATTCTGAATTGTAATCTAGCTCTTTCTGCCATCATTCATATTAACACTTAGGGGAACAAGCAATTGTGTCAGTACCTGGACTTTCCTTAAGTTTATGAGTAATTTTCAGTTAATTTTATGTACACTCATTCATTTTCATACTTTGGAGCTCACTATCTGTTTAAATGCTGATCCCAGAGGCAATAAAGTAGACAAAGATGACAAACACCAGCAAATCATAGCAGCCACAAAGAGATGAAACTCTATTATGATTTTAATGGTCAGTTTAACAGTCCTAACTGCTGGACAGAGACAAAATCCTTGAAATACTGTAAGTCTTTGAACTGCTTTGTGAATTGTTCGATATCTACATTTTTTTCACCGGGTCAAAAAAAAAGATGATGTTTCTAATCAAGTGAAAATATAAAAGGCGGTAAAATTCAAACAAATAACAGGCAATACTGTAAGCCAATTCAATGACAAAGATAGTCAAATCGTGACTGTTTCGCTTTTCAGTACAAAATTTGAGGGACAGTACCTCTATATAAACAGCTTTAGCATGGTTCAGAAGTACTACATGCCAACTTTATTTTCTCCACAAGCAGAAAATGATTAAATAAAAATTCCTTTTGACAAAATGCAAATGAGAAATCTTCTTCCCTTTACGGGAGCGGTATGTGTGAAACTTGTTGCTCCCAGTTCCCCAGAAATTATGGAAAGGCCTGAATAATAACTTAGTGTTTTTCAAAGCTTTCGTTTGGTCCATTAGACCATGGACATGGAAATGTTTATAGTCAAATGTGCAGCAAGATGTTTCACATAACAACATAACTGAATAAAAACTAGGTAAACTGAAAACCAGGGCTGCCAACTTCATGCAATGAGCATGAAACACACACATTTGACTGTCTTCATACGCTCTCATGCCACATCTCCAATTTCTCAGGCTGAAAAAAAAAACTATAGTTCATCTATCTGAGTTACCCATTGCATTGCGCCAAACACCAATTGCAACTCATCACCTGTTATGCTACGCATGGCTAAGTGTTCCCATACTGTAAACACTCCCCTACAGTAGGTGGAGCAGCTAATGATGCTGTACTCGCCGGCAGCTGATGAAGTGGACTACCAACAATTTAGCAGACGAGGAGAAGGTGTCCGAGGTGTTGAAGAACAGTGCCTAATATGTCAGGTTTGTAAATCATTCAGACAAAACTTAAGGAACTTAAGACTTCACTAGCTTTAAAACAAACAAACGCAAAAAAACAGTTGAAATACTGTTCAAATATCTGCTTACTGTTTAAGTAAATTATTTTTTGTATCTGTGTATTTGCTGTTAAGGTTTATTTTTTCTGCTAAACCCAGTGGTGTGAAAATGCCTTGAATGAAGAATGGATTGATTATCATTTTTGCAATACCTAATGCTATTCAGAATGCAAAGTACGTGATAGGCACGTAGGCAGTCGTATAGTCAATTTTATATTGGATTTATTTATACAGGAGTGTTGGGAGGCTAACATGTGGGCTCTCTTGGTGACCCCTGTCAGCACTCGATGTAATGATTGGGTTTTGTTTTGTTGTAGGTTTGTGTCTGTTTGCTGTTCTCCTGCAGGTATGTGAGTGACAGGGGCTGTGGCTTCTCCACTCTGCAGACGAGGCACACTTGACTCCACTCAAGAATCATCTCCTCCATAATAACCTGGTCTTCACTCCACTACTCTGCCAGATAATTCCGTCATGTTCGAGTTAACGGTGTGCAGTACTCGAGTTGTAAAAAAAAATCAGGGGGGATGGTGGATTTTATCATATGGGGACAGATAATTTGTGCTGATTACAAATAATATAATATATTACAAATAATAGCACTGACCAAAACACCTGCAGAAATAATGACATAGCAGCAGTTAAATGCAGCTTTCTGTTAGCTTTAAATATACACTGGGCTTACATCAAGTACATCAAAACACAACAATTAAAAAACAGTTTTCTGAACTTATCAATATGTCTGTCCTACACAGGATAAGTAAAATGGATCACTGCAAAAACTCAAAATAAGAATATTTGTCCTATTTCTAGTTAAAATGTCTCATTTTAGTAAAAAAAATCTTATTACACTTAAAACAAGACTCATCACTGGAAAAAACAACAATTATCACCTGTTTCAAGTAGATTTTCACTTGAAATAAGTAGAAAAATCTGCCAGTGGAACAAGATTTTTTTGCTTGTAATAAGAAGATAAATCTTGTCCCACTGGCAGATTTTTCTACTATTTCAAGTGAAAATTTACTTGAAACAGGTGAAAATTGTCAAATAAGTTATTTTTCTGGTGTTATTTTTCTGGTGATGACTCTAAATGTTGAAATAGCAGGAAAACCACATTCATTGATGAAATGACATAAGGGATGGAAAGGGGGGATGGCAGTTTTACAGGGGGGATGATTTGGACCGTTTTTATTTCAGGGGGGATGCCATCCCCCCTCATCCCCCCTCAACTCGAGTACTGACGGTGTGCCTCCTGTCACTTCAAGTTTCCCTCGCTGGAGTTTCCTGGCTGATTAACTGGATTACTTTCTGGCCAGCCAGCTCCCTGCCCTCACTGCCTGCTCGCCTCTTGTATTTTGTTTGGAAACATTAAAGCTATGTTTGAACTCTTTGAAATCAAGTTTCAGCCTGTTTTTTGGGGTTCAACTAACTAAAAACCTAATAAATAATACACTACAGTAATCTAGTCTAGAAGTTACAAATGCATGAATATGTTTTTCAGCATCACTCTGGGAGAGTTACTTTGCAATTTAACCTTCAGTATTAACTATATAACAGATCAAAGATACGTAAATACATTATTCTGATCATTTTTGTATGTGTGCCTTCAAAAAGACACTGAAATAGAGGAAAGATGGAAGATAAGTGTTTGTTCCTTAGAAAGAAAACAGCAACTGAAGCACAGAAGAATAAAAGCCCACAGTATTCTTAGACGGCTGGAGCTCCATAACAAAGTAATACGACAGGATTCCTAGAACATTTTGACTTTCCAGTTTCCTGGCGGCTGTAATCTGATTGGGCCTGGTCTTTGTCGGAGACAGATTTTAAGAGAGGACATCAGAATGGAGTTAAAACTGTTTGCTTTGCTATTTCCTGCTCAGACACGGACTGAAATTCCCCGGGAATGTGCGCAGACACAAAGGAAACATATATTAGACATTAAATCACTACGAATGGTAAAAATCAATCAAAAGTAGTGAAAGGTACACAAAAAAGAAGGACCGGATGAGACGGATGTATGCACACACCTCGGCTTCTCTCACATTCCCGCTCTTGCAGATGTTTTGTGGGGATTTGTCATCTACGTGTGCAACTGTGTGTTTGCACTTGTGAATGCGTGCAAGCTTGATGTTGTTTCTCTTTAGCAATGAAGTGCTTGATTTAAAGTTAAACAGTCCATACACAAGAAGGCCCCCTCCTTTATCATCCTCACAACTCCAAGTAGCCAAGAGCACAAACACAGCCTTCGACTAAATCCCCTCTCCCAACCGAGCTCCTACTGTGAAAAAAAGTAATATAGTCTTAATATATATACTGTATATATATGATTTAAATGAAAAGAGAGAAACATAAGAAAAAAGACTCAAAATATATTTTGAGTCACCTAAAATCCTTAGTTTTTTATCATCTCAAAGGAATTTAAATAAAGAAAACAAACAAAAAAAACAATTTGATTTTGCTTTTGAGGTAGCAAGCAATTCAAAAGAAAGTGTAAAATCATAAAAGGTGGTCAAGAAAGATTTATTATTCGTTTACTTCATAAGTAACGAATAATTATTGCAAGACTTTTTGATGTAGTCTCATTACTTTAGATGCCTGATCCCACAGTGCTGCACTGTATAAATTCAAGTATATACTGAAAGTAAAGCCGTAATAAAACATGATAACATTTTTAGTTCCAGTCACTATTCAACTTTCAGCCTACAGTACGTGTCATCTTGCTGGTGCTGGTTTGTAGTTACTACATGCTGCACATTGTTGCTCCTGTTGCTCTTGATTTATCTCTTTATTCACTCTCCCAGTTCCTACTATAGTGTATGCATAGTACACGCATCTGTTAAGGAAATTCAAAAACTATGTATAAAACATATAACTTGTATGCAAAAATGTGAATCACAGCCTTAAAACATTATGTCTTTATGTTTTTGACGATTTATGTAAATTAGATGGATTAACAAGCAAATAACGACAAAGTCAACAAGCCTTACTATAACCTGTACAATCTATGAACTCAGGAGGATGATGCAGATCCATCTCAGAAGGAAGAGACACATTATCTTTGATTCCTGACTGAGGTTTTGATTTCTTTTAACGGAGGACAGAAAGACACCCACATGCAGATGCTCACTGTAACAAATCCATTTACACATACCTACTCACACATGCACTTGCTGTTTTTCACAATAAAATTAAGGTGCAGAGATATTTGTCATCAGACTAAAGATAATCAACGTAAGCAATGTATTTTTGGCTCCTTGGCTACATGGCCAATGAAAAATTAACAAGAAGCTTCTGCAAATGTGCCTGTGCTTTTGTTGTGTGTGTACCTTAGTGCCATGGAAGTCCCATTCCCTGATGCGGCTGAGCAGGGTCTTGGGATGTGTCCATGGAAGCTCCCGTGACGTGCATACCGTTCATTCCCACAGCAGAGAATCACCAGAAAGGCCCTTCGAAAGGCCCGATTCAGGAAGGCGTAGAGGAAGGGGTTCAACCCTGAGTTAATGTACCCAAGCCACAGCCAGGCTGTCCAGAGCTGCCAGGGCACTGAGTAGTGGATAAAAGGGTCCACCACATTGGTAATGAAAAACGGCGCCCAGCACAGGCAGAAACATCCCATAATAATAGCCAGAGTCTTGGCCGCCTTAGTCTCAACACGCATGCGGCTGTTTCCTAAGGGAGCCGGCTCCGAGGAGGACGAGCCCATCGCTGTCCTCAGGCGGTACTGTTCAAGCGGATCTGAGGAAGTGGGGGTCCTCACGGTGACGACTGGATCTGTTCCCGAGATGGGAGCAGAACCGGCGCGCTGAAGCGTCTCTATTTGCCGCACGTGGGTCATGGCGGTGACATAGATGCGCTGATAGGCCAGAATCATGAGGGCCAACGGGACATAGAAGGCCACTGCAGAGCAGATGAGGGCATAGGGCCGGTTGACCAGAAAAATACAGCTTGTTTCATTGGAGTCTCTGATCATGGTTTGCCTCTGTTCAATCTGCAAAAACAAGGAAACACCAAATAAAAACAACAAGAATGTGATATGCTATGTTTGGAAAGGATTAGCTTAGTTTAAAATAAACACAGAAGAGACTTACATTAAATATCTGTCCTGCTTCCAGCCTTTATTCAAAGACAGCCCAAAAAAAGAGGCAATATGCTAAATACCCTAATAATAAACTGCTTTGTGATATCCTGTTCTACTAAAAGAGGTTTAGTCTGTCCGGCCAATTGCCCCTTAACTTTGTCCTGAATTTTAACAATGAGTAAGTCAGAATAAATTAAATCTGCAGGTGGACAAGCCCCTGAAGCCCAAAGAAGAGGTTTTATCTCATCCTCCTGTGAAGCAGTTGGGCTTGGGTGCAGCGTTGGAGAAAATTGGTGATTTTGGGCCAAGACAGAAGACAGAAAGACAGACAGAAAATTTGAAGAAACATTTCAAACTAACCAAAAAATGTCATCAAAATGTCATAACAATTTTTGTGGGTGAGATAGTTAGAAAAAACAACAACAAAAAAACAGAATATCCCATCTTTGAATGCTGCATTACAGAAAAACTGAGTAAACATTTCATTAAGTCTGGAAGTATAAATTAATCTGCTGCCGTCTGCCTCTGGGAGTCCTTCTGAAGATTTCGAGGTAGCTCTGAAATAACCTCACACCAAAACACATCCATCCACCAAAAAAAAAGAAATCTTTCTGAAGTGAAAGCCTGAGAGCCTGCACAGGAACTGGAATTGGTGTGTGATCACTGCATTACTGTCTTATTGTTCAAGGGATTGGAAATGTTATGAGAAACATAGAAAATTAAACCAGACAGGTTAATTCTGTTTTTCCTTCATGGAGCAAACACATTTGTCTTTATGTATTTGAAGGAGATATCTGAACTCTTCTTTATGTTTTGGGAAACAAAAATAATACTTTAGGGTTTTGCAGGGTTGTAGGACAGTTTTTAATAGCAATAATAATGCAAGCAGTATTTTTATGCGTCATTATTGTGTCTTCTGTTAAATCCTTCCATGGTTTCTGAATTTAGTTACTGAGCACTTACAATGTCCTCAATCCCAATGGCATTCCAGCTTTGCATGATGGGTAGAAAGGAGATGAGTGTGGGTATGAGCCAGCAGCCACTGAGCATGACTGCCACTCTCATTGGGGTCATCTTGTGTCTGTAGACCAGTGGCTGGCAGCAGATAGCATAATACCTGGAATTATACAGACACAGACTTGCACACATACTCCACAGTGTATCAAAAAGCTGGGTAATGTACAGTAGTCAATATACTCTTCTTTTATTTATGTATCATTAGTTTGATTTATTTCATGCAACATATTTTGAAAAAAAACATATAAATAATATGGCTTATGGTTTCAGCATCACATACAAACCTGTCCAATGCGATGCAGCAGAGGTGCAGAATGGACGCTGTGGTCAACAAGACATCCAGAGAAGTTCGCACCAGGCAGAAAATCTCTCCATAACGCCACTGGCCAGTTGTTAGCTCAATCGCAGCGAAGGGCATCACGAGCAGTGCAACCAATAAGTCAGCAAATGCCAGCGACACAATGAAGAAGTTGGTCTTTTTCCTTCTGAGATGAGGAAAGAAAAGAATTTCTGTCAACCAAAAAAATTGTGATTAAACACTGGTTCAGTGAAGTATTTTCAGGTGTCTTTTATCTTACACAAATCATTACCTAGCCTTGTAGCTATCAAACTTTGCAAAACATGAAGCTTCACTTTTGTATAGATAACAGCTGAGGTACTGATGTGATGATTGGAGGATTTTACTGAATGTGTGTTCAAAAAAACATGCTTAAATTTAAAAACAACATTTAAGATGCACTGCCTAAAATGCTGCAGTTCTGTTTTATCTTTCACTTGAATTTGGGGAAATTGCAATGTCTCTGGTGCTAACACACTGTCTGTGATTAAAGAGCTCTTGATCAAGAAGCTCTTGGTTTGATACAAAGTAAAAAGAAAAATTGTGTTTTATTTGATCTATTTATTTCTTTATTTGTGATTCTCAGAAACACAGATTTCAGTGTTTTAAACTTAGAAATGGACACAAAAATCTGGTGTTCAAGATTTCACTAAATGCATTTGGTAATACGCCATACATTCATATATTCCAAATACAATTTTAATAACTGGTGATTTTAACCTGCACATTGATGACAACAGGGATTATCATGCAAATTATTTTTTAAATCTTCTTAACAGTGTGGATTTTAAACAAAACATCACACAGCCTACTCACAACAGAGGACACACCGTAGATTTGATCATAACCTATGGCCTGTCAACTGGTGTTTCCTCTGTTGTTGACCTGGCTGTGTCAGACCACTATTGTGTGTTTTTTAATGTCACCAGTTTTATCCAACGGGAAGACCCAGTGAGAATTATGAGGAAACGGTGTATAACTTCTGAAGTGGCTGCAAATTTAACTGACATTTTACATCACACCCCTGTGCATTTTTTACCCGCATTGTGGGATTTTATTGTTGATTATTTTAACAGCAAACTGAAGTAAGCTATTGATGCTGCAGCTCCATTTAAAACTAAAAAATTAAAAGATAGAACTATACCACCAGAAATGAGAGGATCAAAAAATTGAAAAAGACCTGCAGGAAAGCAGAAAGAAAATGGAGTAAAACAAAATTAACCATTAACTTGGATATTTTTAAGGAACAACTAAACATTTGCAGCAACGCAGTAAAACAGGCAAGAGCCCTCCATCACACAAAACAAAAATAATCCTAATTCCGTTTTAAAACAATCAATCTTTTAATAAACACAGATTTTAACAAGTCTTCCATACCAGCATCTGATACTGCATGCAAGGACTTTGCATACCACTTCAGAAATAAGATCAATGCTATTAGATCCAGCCTTTTATCCCAACAAAATGTTGAGTTTAACAGATCTGAAGTGTTGCTTCTACCTGAGGAACACTGGAGAGTTTTGTCCTGGTTGATGCAAAGATGCTTGGTTGAGTTTTCTCTCAACTGAACCCAACAACCTGCCTTTTAGATCCCATTCCCACATCACAATTTTATGTTTTCTTTGAGTATGAGCTTTTAAACATAGTAAATTGCTCTCTTCAGACAGGCGTTTTCCCTGCTGCCTTTAAAAGGCCCTTTCTGAAGAGCAATTTAGATAACAACATCCTTGATAACTACCGACCTGTATCCAACTTACCATTCTTAAGTAAAATCATAGAAAAAAATGTTATCCAATTAAATACATTTTTAAATAAATACAATATTTTTGACATCAGTCTGGTTTTAGGACAAACCCCAGTACACAGACAGTCCTTTTAAAGATTTTTAATGATCTCAGATGCAATATGGATTCAAAGAAGCTTTCAATCCTGGTGCTACTGGATCTAAGCGCAGCTTTTGATACAATAGATCAACTTATTTTATTAAATAGACTTACAAGTCTGGTGGGTGTCTCTGCCTCTGTTTTAGAATGCTTTTACTCCCATCTCACTGACTGACGGTATGAATACATGCTCCTCAAGATTCCATAAAGTCATTTATGGGGTTCCCCAATGATTAATTTTAAAACAGTATTTCAACTTTACAACTACTACAGAATTCAGCCACATGTGTGCGGATGAGGATCAGAGGCAGGGACCACATTAAACCAGTTTTAAATCACCGCACTGGCTCCCTGTGCGCTCCAGGATTTATTTTATTTGTTTATAAATGTCTTAATGGTCTTGGGCCTTCTTATTTATCTGACCTGCTTTTAAATTATGAGCATTTGCAGACCCTGAGGTCCTCTGGTACCAGCCTTTTAATTGTTCCTAAAGTTAGAACAAAAACCTATGGCGAGACCTCGTTCCGCTATTACGGTCGTCATCTGTGGAACAGCCGACCAGAAAACCTCAGGGAGACTGTTTACATTTTTATAAAGAGGTTCAAGATCTTCCTTTTTAGTTTAGCTTATAGCTGAATTTTGTTTATTTTATTAGTGTGGTTCAGTTTATTGTTATCTAGTTATCTTTTATCATTTTAACTACTTATTTTTCAATTATTATATTATGTACTTATTCTTTTATATTACAGTAAACTTTTTTTTCATTTTGTTCTTAGGTTTATTTTAATGTTGTTTTTACTTTTTCATATGTTAAATCCAGTGCTTTTTCATCATTGGGATCTTCCACACCGGGGACTTTGCCTACTTGCCCTGTGGGGTCGTTGCCGGGGCGATCGCCCTGTTAGGGGTCGCTGGAGAGTCCTGCCCTGCAGCCTTGGCTGTGGTGTGGACGCCGGCCAGCCCTGATCTGGGCAGTTACACCATCGTGATGCCCAATTGGTCATTGGTGGGGTGGCTTCTGGTGTGGATCGATCCCCAAGATATCCTTCCTCACCTCAGCGTCAAGCCAGGTATTTATTTATTTATTTATTTAGGTATGTATATATAAATAAAGTTTGATTTGATACCTGACTTGTAGCCTGATCTTCAGCTCTCTTTAAGAATCAATCTGCTATGCTACCTTATATGAAATTTAGAGAAAGATGATGATGTTCAGGCTTATGAGTGATTGGAGTCTATCCCAGTAATCATCCAGTCAAAGGCACTCAAATTCATGGACCTGGTAGATCAGAAAACAGCTTTGTTTATGTTTAAAGCCAACCAATCTGGAATACAGCTGCGAAAAGTAGGTGCATTTCTGTCTGTGGCGTGAGGTTATGGAATGCATTACCGGACGAATTAAAATATAGCAAAAATGTGTTGAATTTTAAAAAAACGTATAAAGACATGATAATGGATAAGTACAGACTTGTTCCCGGGTAATGGAATGATGGCATAAAGAAAGGAAACAAAAGGATAGTAACATTGAGTATTATTTTTATAATAATTTAATTAATCCTTTTTTTAGCATATGTGTGTGCAGATACATGCATGTATGTAAGTGTATGCATGTGTAGTGTACATATGTATGTGGATATGCAATGTGCTTGTATATATGTATGTATGTACATGTATGGATATATGTGTAGGTACGTATGAACGTACGTAAGTAGATAGGTATGCATGTAAATGTGCATATGTTTTTTGTTGTTGTTAGCTATTATTCATTTGTTGTATTTATTTATATTTATATGTAAGAAGGGGGGGCATTGATAAGCCGAGGCTTCAGCCCTGCCCCTTTGGTTGTGACCTAAGTGTTCATGCTTGGTGGTGACCAATACATTTTTTTCATTCATTCATTCATTCATTCAGTGAGAAACAGGTTACACCCAGGAAAGGTCACGAGTCCATCATAGGCCCACAACCAGAAAAATGAGACACTAACTATGGACAGTTAAGAATCACCAATCAACCTAACGTGTCTGGACCCTCACAGGCAGTGCTAACCACTGCACCCCGCTGCTGGCTGCAACTGGACCATGGTCAACCACTTCCAGAAGAAAACAAAAGTATCAGACTCACCTCAGGTGCCTGTCCTTGCAGAGTGCTACCATGACCAATAGGTTGCCAAACACTGTCATGATGATGATGATGGAGAGGACGATGGCTAGAACAACAGTCTCCAGCGAGTTCAAGAATTCCTGCTGCTCCTTTTGGTCATGTTGTTGCTGTCCCGTATTTATTATGTCATCCAACACACTGCAAGAGAAAAGTAAACCACCCTATCAAGCATTAAAAACACAGCTTTATCGGCCAAAACACCCTTGTGTTTACCAGTTATGGTTAGGTTGGCTGCTATGATACTTTTCTGAAGGGTGAGGACTGTTTTGCTAATGGAAACTGGACTGCACAGTCCATTAGTCCACTGTGCTGCAGAGCTTTTGTTATTGTGATCTTTTGAATCTGCTTAATTTCAGACTATGTTTCAGATGTAGCCTATTAAGAACTGGAAGACAAGTAACTGAGGTCCCCACCAGTTGTATCTTTGATATGTATTTTGTTTTATTTTGTTTTACTTACTTTTGAGGTGATGCTGTGGCCATCACTAGTCATCTGTACTCCAGTCAGCCGAGGAGACTCCCCTTTCACCCCATGCTATGACCCTGTTGATACACACGCAGTCATGATGTCATTATCATGGGTTTTCCAGCAGGATAATGACTCAAAACACACAACTAAAAACACCCCAGATGAGAGAGAACAAAACACTGGATTATTCTGAAGTGGCTTTCTAATAGCCTTGATGTAAATCCAGATGTTCAATCTGTAGAACTGAAAAAAGGAAGGTGGAGAAGAAACCCTTCAAACCAGGTGCAGCAGTATGTTTATAAAAAGTGAACCAAAATTCTTGTGTAGGGGTGCAGAAGTCTCATTAATTGGCAGAAATCCTTTGAATGGAGTGATTGCTTTAAAATGTTGTGCAACATAATATTAAGTGAAGTCCCATCATTTTTATCCAGGACAGTTTTATAAATGTGTCTTTTTAAATGATTATGTTGAATCACAATTCAAAAGCAATGTCTGCGCGGGGTGCTCTCCTCGAGTTTAGTTTGGCGACAGTGTTGCTGTGGCTTATTACATTGCTAAATTCTTTGCTGCTAACGTTAGCTGTGGCTGCGCTTGCGACCAGGTGCTTTGTGTTTATGTGGTAGGCTAAACTTGAACTGCTTTGGTGGTAAGCAAAGTCCTCTCCACAAAGAACACATAGCAATCTACCTTTATCAATGGTGCCGTCGGCGCGTTTTAGAAATGTAAATTCCCCATCCACTATACCAACAACTTTCACAAGCTCTTCCATTCTCACTTCTCTGATACTGACCGTTTCTCCCCATGCCTGTCCAGCTACAATGGGAGTCTACCAGCATCTGCTAAACAAGCCCAAACACAGTGACTGCCAATCAATGTCCACTTCAAGGTGTGACTAACCGCTGTTTTACATCCCCAAGAAGTCCACCAAACAAACACAGATTTCATAATAAAGCCAACAAACAGATAAAGTAAATTAGAGATTAAAAATCATAACCCATTAAATATGCCTGTAATTAATTGTTCACAATTAATGTGCTACTTTGACACCCCTATTATTATAGTGGCATGACCATATTGCAATCGTCCAGAATGGCCCAAATGGCAATGTTGCTAGCATTTTGCTAACAAGCTAAAGTCGCAAAAGTCCCACTGCGCACCAGCGGGTGTACAGCATGACCCCGCTCTGATGTGGAAAAGAAAATTCCCCCAAAAGTAAAACACGGCCTGAAAAACCTGAAAAATGAAGGCGATATATTAGTATACAGAAAAGGTTTCCCTTTTTTTATTATTATGGGCATGCCAAGTAGTGGCATGACCATATTGCAATCGTCCAGAATGGCCCAAGGGGCAATGCTGCTAGCGTAGATCAGCTGGCACTTTGGTTTGCGGGTGCTGTCAAGTTTGCACACGTTTTTACACACGCAAACCTTTAGTAAATCAGGCCCTTAGTGTGTCTTTATAATGAAATAATAATAACACGTTTTAGTACGTACCACAGGGGAAATTATTGTTTCTTATCCTCTTGTCAACAGAGGTCTGAAAGCAGCTAGTAAACAGCATTTCTAGAGCTGATAAAGATCGATAGCTTATTTCCCCTGTTGAAGGACAATGTCACTGGCAGAACTGAACCTACATTTGTAGAAAATATAGGTTACTGACCACCTAGACTATGTTTTTCTCTTTTTTTGTCTATAATATTTGTAGATTCTGCTTAAGATAAACTCAAAGCCTCCTTTGCTTATGACTGCAGCATTGGTTGCTCTAAAAATGAACTCTTAAAATGAGAACTATTTTTTTTTTTAATCTTACTTTCCAATGATATGAAATGTGACTCACTTATAATATCTAATTCTTTTTACATCTTATTCACTGCATTCATAATAAATTTGTATTTATTTTTATTTTATTTTTAATTTTTTTGTATGTACAAAAGCAAAACGGAAGTTGAAAGTTAATCTTTCTTTTTTTATGTATGATGAATTTTGAGTTGCTTAATCTGTGCTCAAGTCAAAGAAGCTACTAGGTATGTATTACACAAAAGTGTCATAATGGTGATGTAGATGTGAAAGATGTGAAACAAGCCTGTTCTGACAACAGGCTTTGTTTCAGGATCAGTGCAGCAAAGAAATACCTCTCTGCCATGGATTCTGTAACACTGGAGAATAAAAGGATACATAAAGATAGAAAGAAAACACACAAACTACGTAATATGTTCTTTCAGTCATGTTACATTAAGCACCTGTTCATGAGGAACAGCAGTGAACCTTTTGGGCTCAGTTCTAAGAGCCTTATCAGTGTTAAAAGCACCTATTACAACATCACTGTCTCTCCCTTTTTATGATGGCTGTCTGGTTTTATCGCACTTGAGGTTCAGGATCAACACCTGACAGGCTGAAAGCAGGAAACTGTCAACAATACATACTTCCTGCTGACATATCACCATTTACAGTATGCCACATCTGTGGCGTAAGAAACCCAGTTTCCTGACCTGATAGGTGTTTGTGTGGTGCAGGTCTTATGGCTTTTAACTAAATTGAAAGACAAGTTATCTAATGTTGTACCTGTTTTTGTCCCTATACTGTATGTGGGCAAGATTCTTTTTTTGTGAGGAAATCTTTTTCACATAGACAGTGACATCACAAACCAAGACTGGTCCTAAACTGTCTGCTGGTCCAGTGGCTGGGAAAGGTCCAAACAGACAAAGAATGATTAAAGCTTTGTGAGGAGTGTGGTGTTCTGCTGTTGCAGCCAATCAGCTCCAAAGTTTGATGTATTGTATGTTCAGAGACTTGTGTGTTCAGAGTCGGTCTTCTGCAACTTGTTATATCAAGTGATTATTTGAATTACTGTTTTCTTTCTGCCATCTGTCAACTAGTGTGGGCCAATCTCCTCTGACGTCTGACATCAACAAGGCATTTCCACCAACAGAACTGTGCCTCACTGAATATTTTCTCTTTTTCAGACCATTCTCTGTAAATGCTAGCAATGGTTATGCATGAAAATGTATGTAGATCAACATTCTGTCTGGTACTCACAAGCATGCCATCTACAGTATGTGTGTTCTCATTTATATTTATGAATCCAGTTCAGTGGTGTAAGTAATGTATCTCTGCTTTTTATAGATGATGTCCTGCTGGCATATTCGAGGGGGGATCTTCAGCTCTCACTTGCAGCCCACTCGGCTGGAAGTTAGGTGCTGGGAATGGGAATCAGCACCTCAAAATGTGAGACCATCGTTTTCACTCAGAAAGGGTGGAACGTACTCTACTGGTAAGAAGCAGGGTGCTGTCTCAAGTGGACGAGTCCACAAGGAAGGCAGGACTGGAACAGGAACTTGAAAGGCAGATTGGTACAGTATCCATCGTCAGGCGGACTCTGTTGTTGTCAAATCAGTTGAGACAAAAGGCAAGTCTCTGTTTGACGGATGATTCTTGTTCCTAAGCTCACCTGTGGTCTCAAAATGTGGGTAGTGACTAAAATAATGAGACTGTGGATACAAGCCACTGAAAACTGAGTTTCCTTCGCAGGGTGGCTGGACTCTCCTTTAGAGATGCGGTGAGAAGGTCTGTCATCCAGGAGGGACAAGTTAAGAAATAAAATTAAGACGATAAGAGTGAAGTAGGGTGGACACCTAATTAGGATGCTTCATGGACACCTTCCTGGGGAGGTGTTTTGGCCATGTCCAACTGGGAGAAGGCTCAGAGGCAGACCTAGGACATGCCATAGGAATTACATCTCCTGGATGGATGGATGGATGGATGGATGGATGGATGGATGGATGGATGGGTGGGTGGGTGGGTGGGGGGTTGGGTAGGTAGGTAGGTAGGTAGGTAGGTAGGTAGGTAGGTAGGTAGGTAGGTAGGTAGGTAGGTAGGTAGGTAGGTAGGTAGGTAGGTAGGTAGGTAGGTAGGTAGGTAGGTAGGTAGGTAGGTAGGTAGATGGACGGACGGACGGACGGATGGACGGACAGACAGACAGGAGTATGTCTTAAACAACTTATAATTGGTCCCAGAGCTCATACTGTACCATCTGGACTTAAAAGAGACAGTTTACTGAACACATGAAGACCATGTGAGGATTATAAAGTTCTTCAGCATTGATACACTGAAGCTCCCCAAACAATACCATTTTTGGTGGTTAAATTTCAACACAGATATGTCATAATTTCTTAATCCTGTGATACCCACTGACCTAATGTCCTGAATAAGAATAAAAGTCCTGAAAAGAGGAATTAGGAATCTGTTTATACTTAATATTCTGAATAAAAATAAGAGAGTAGGTTGACTATCAAGTCAAGTGCTGCAATTTTTTTTCTACTTTAACAAATGTGACACCACTTCACACCAACATTTATCAGATACTTCTTTTGCTTATGTTCCATAGCTGGACCATATTTAGCCTCAGTAGGTTTTCTGTTTTATTTCAGAAACAGCAAGAAGAAAATCATGATCTAATTTCTTTACTTTCACCATTGCTTTAGTAGAAATATGATAAAGAGCAAATTAGGGTCAACTGAGAGCCAACACTGAAGGGCTAATGCATTCCTGAGACCTAATGGAGCAAAATATTTGGTTAATCATACCAGCAAGTGACTAATGTACGGTATACGGCTGTGTTTATCTGTTTCTATGACTAAACAATGCTTTTGTGCTCTGTTCGGGCCATGGAATATTATTATAAAAGGAAGCAGAAAGATAGGTTGCAAACACAGTAAATATGAATTTACAGTAGATATAAACAGTTAATATGAATGAATGTTTAGTTTCAGAAAAGATTAAGCAGTTCAACAACAATGCCTAGATTTTATGTTTAGCTGTGAATCCTCATGACTCAATTTTCAAAACCACACGGAAAATTATTGATTGATATTTAAATTAGATTTTGAGGAAACTGTAATCAGAATCATCGTCTTGTTCTGCCTCTCACACATTTGTAGATAAAAATAATTTGACAACAACAAAATAAACACTCACCACCCTGCAAATCACTGCTCACTCAGTTATTTACATGTTAAAATCATTTGATTGGGAAAGTGTTTGCCCAAACAGAAACTGTCATAAAGGGGAAAACAAATACAGAAAGATTGAATGAAAAAAGACCAGGGTCTTATTTTTGACTGGTTGCTGCGATTTTTTTGTGTGATGTGTATCCAAGGAGGTGTGTTTTCACAGCTCACCATGTCCATTTCACATCTGACTGACAGAGCTGAGCAGAACAAAATTAACTTTGAAGAACAGGGGGCAGGAAGAGGTTAGGCTGTTTTTCTGTCTGTTTTGTATTTTCTGTAGGGTTGACATTTTTGATTATTAGAGTCACTGTGGCCATCACTGAATTGGATCAAAGGAGTGTGTGAGACAGTGAACATGTCCACTTCTCCCCCTCAGGAACTTCTGGCAGGGGCGGCTCGCCCATAGCGGGCGAAAGTGTGTGGTGGATAAAAGATTGAGAGTGTCATCAGTTTATCCAGTTCCACTTAATTTGTATGACATGTTTTCTTAAGAGAAGCATATTCCCTGTTTCTCCCTTTTATTTCAAAAGAAGTTACAGTACATAATTTCCAAATAGTAGCATGTAGGGGGGAGCACCCTCATTAAGCATTAACTTGAGAGCTGAACGGATGCTTTTGGTTTTTAATTCAAGCTGTTTCCAATAATATTTTGGAGGCACCACTGGGATGAGCGCTACGTGGGGCTGCTACTGCCAGTGAAGTAAATCCAGTTGCAACCCATCTCTAAACTATCATGATCCAAACGGAAGAAAGAGGGAGTTTCAGCTGCAACAGTAAACAGCAGGAGATCTGAGAGCTGCCTACCTGCACTCTCTGACGTAACATCAACAGACCAGGGGCCTCATTTATAAAGCTTGCTTGCGCACAAAACAGGGCTTGAAAGATGCGCAAGCCACCTTCGACGAGAAGGTTGGGATTTAAAAAGAAAAACGGACCGTTTCCCCCTCCGTCTGGGGGCTCCGGCGGCGCCGGGGGCGCCCGTGGAGGTACGGTGGGGCGCTGGCCCGGCTCGGAGGGCCGGCCCCCGTCTACTGGATGGCCGGTGGGGGAACGCGGGTGTCTTACCAGGGCCGGCTTTGCTGGTCCTGCTTCCTGGCTTCGGCCTCCGCTCCCCCTCCTTCCCCCCTACACGATTCATACGCACATAGGCGAAGGGCGGGGGGTCAGGGTCGTGGGGGGCATTGTCCCGCGTGGCCCGGCACTCTCCGCCTCACGGTTTTAACAGCAAAGTAGACACTGCACATTCAACTCTTAATAAATACATTTGACAAGGACACGTAGTTCGGTAGGGGGGGGGTCGGTGTCAAATCGATACTTGGCCCTCCCCCTCCCTGTTTTTATGGCATTAATCACATGCACTCAACACCAGTGGCGGGAGGGGGTCCCACATCACCCGCGTTCCCTCGCCGGCCTGGGATAGGTGGGTCGGGATACCCGGGCCTGGTGGGACTCCCTCCTACTTCTCCCCTCTGTGGGGTTGCTGGGTTGCTGGTGGCCTGGGTTCCGGGTTCTTCCGTGTCGGCCTCTGGTCTCGCGGGTGGCGGGGTTGCTCCCCCCCCTCCCCCACTATAGATACACTTCAGGTGGAGCTTTGTTTGGTTTATTACACACACACGCACACACACACACACACACACACACACACACACACACACACACACACACACACACACACACACACACATACATATAGCCACTCAGTCACATACATATACACACACATACACAGCAACACAAACATATACATACACACACACATAGCCACAAAGACATGTACACACACAGGTACGCATACACATACACACACACACACACACACACACACACACACACACACACACACACACACACACACACACACGCATGATCATATACACACACGCATACACACACATAGACATACACACTGGCTTGTTCACCTGCATGCTGGCTCTGTAGTTTTTGGGGTTACGTAGCGGTAGCGGTAGCTTAGCTCAGACTGCGATCAGATCTCAAGATTTGGGTCGATTGCTGTTCGTGTTTTGGTCGGCTCCGTGCCGGTTTCGTGTTTTGTTTGTGGTTTTTTGTTGCAGATTTCCAGTGCTTGACGTGTGTCTCCGTGTGTTCCTGCTTCCTGCATTGGCAGTGGATGTCGTCACCCCCCCCACCCCCCCCAAAAAAAAATAAATAAAAACGGAAAAATGTGAGTATGCCTACGCCAACCCTGACCCTCCCGTAGGAACAGTCTTAAGATATGGGGAACTGGCGACACAGGCGGTGAGGTGGTGAAATGAAGCCAGATTAATGTCATACTCTTAATGTCATCACATATCAGACTTATAATATAATAGCGCCGATCGTGTCCCTGTCAGGACTCTGGTGGTGCTGCTGCTGCTGCAGCCGTGGTGCAGGACACGCCGGTGTCGTGCCAAAAAGGGATTGCCAGAATCTGATTTCTCCCCTGCCAAAAACTGATTGAAGGCCAAATACAGTTAATGAAAGGTTGTTTCTACCTAAATATGACTTGATCTCATTCTTGAGCTTCATAATCTGAAAATCTGACGTTTTAGTGCTGTCGCTCAACGGGCTACTGTGCGCGCTCCCGCGGCCAGAAATCAGAAAAAATCAGATTCTGGTAGGCAATCACTTTTTGGCCACTCTACAGATTTTTTTGATATATATAATGAGTTTTACGCGCGCGTAAAAACTTTACGCGCATACGCCTAAATTATGGTTCCGCGTAAAAACGACGCAGAGCCTACGCCGTAGGGTACGCGGCGACTCACGTAAAACTCATTATATATATAAAAAAAAATCTGTGTCTCTTTAGGGGCTCCGTACCTCTTGGCATCCACCTTCAAATCACACCACTTCTTTTTTTTCTGCACCATCTGTCCGTGGCACTCACGGCGTGAGTGCCAACGACGTGCTGCCACTCAATCGCTTTATTTTATACTATTTATATACTGTTTATACTTTTACTGTGACCACCAAATAATGTGGTTTTCCTGGCCTCCACCTCATCCACAACATCTCGATCTCAGTCTCTGTGAAATTTAGTGGCACAGTTGCCTGGCTCGACATGTCTCATTCATCCTGACGCACAGCAGTGTAGGAAACAGGCTGCAGGAAGCCGCTGCGCATGCTCAGCAGGCTAATTTAAATGCAAATAGAGTCATTAACTACTTTGCATTGCCCATTTATGGTGTGAAGTGGGTGTGAAGTGGGCGTGAAGTGGGCGTGTAGAGGGCGGGATATGAGGCGAATTCATCTGCGCAACCTTCCAGCTGGACTGTGATTTATAAAGCGAACATTGCGTGCAAGTGTGCGTACATACGGTTTTATAAATCCGGATTTTTTTTTGCGCCCGCCATTTTCGGCTTTTGGGTTTACGTGCACTTTTAGTATGAATCCTACACACTCTTTTATAAATGACGCCCCAGGAGAGTTAAAGTTAAAGCTAAGGCTGCCACTCAGTGCTAATCAAGCTGCGCTAAGACTGAACTCTTCCCGCCTGCGCCAAGTTGTGAAATAATGGAGATGTTGGAACAAAAGAGACTCGAGCTGGAGGTGATACAAACAAGTGACACTCCCTGGCATGCTGTCCAGGGAGTGTCCTGTGCATTTGTGTGAATTTTTGACCATTGCCAGGCCGGAGCACGAGTTTTTCAGGGGCAAAAAAAGGACCTCTCTGATGTCAATGATCAATAGTCTCTTTGAGCGAGAGGAATTACAGGAACTAGAGGATCAAGGTATGGCTTAACTTCTCTGTCTTCAGGACAAAATAAGTGAGTATCGGGAATGCTACTGAATCTCTCAGAACTGATAATGTCCTCCAGCCTAGTGAAGCTCAGACACTGCATGATGAAACAGGGAAGGCTTAGCTGAGCCATGAAACAGACATATACAATAGACATGCAATACAGAGAAGGAATGAAGAGCAGGAAAAAATATCTAGGGAAACTGAAGCCCTGCAGTTTAAGCTGTCCATGATGAAAAGGAAAATAATGATAACACAACGCAGATAAATTATGTTGATTGCAAGCTGACAGCCCTCCATGGAGACTCTTATAGGTACAGTACAACCAATCCAAGCTATCTACCCTGCTTTTGCAGGGTAGATACTACGGTCGGTAGGGTGGAGACGAAGATAGATGAAAACTCCACTGAGGTTTGGGACCTGCCAGTAAATTTGAGTCACCTACCTGAGCCTGAAAGGGAAGTGGGCCAGAAAATGTTAAAAGAAGAGTGTTTTTCTTTCTCTCAGTCAGAAAATGACATTGGTTGTATAGAAAATTTGAGTTCTCCATCTCATTAAAGGACACAGAGACTGTGCAAAAACCTACCTGTCTGTTCCCAGACCGTTATATGGACAAATTAAGGATTATTTGCATGGTCTCATTGCACAAGGCTGGGCAAAGAAATCTAATTGACCGTATGCATCACCAGCCGTATGCCTCAGAAAAAAATGTGAAGCTTTGCACTTGTGTATTGATTATCGTGAGCTGAATAAAAAAAAACATCCCCGACTAGTAGCCAATCCAGAGAGTGCAAAACATCATGAATGGCTTGAGAGGTAACTCTTCGTTTTCCCTCCTGGACCAGGGGAAGACCTATAATCGAGGGTGTGTGGCGGAGGAGAGCAGGCACTTGACTGTTTTTGTGACACCATGGGGCCTGTACGAGGGGGTTAGGATCCCCTTCGATTTGATGAATGCCCCAGCTGCCTTTCAATGATGTACAGTATGGAGAACTGCATTAAGGTTTGACGGATGAGATTTGCATCCCATATATGGATGGCACTATTGTGTTCAGTAAGTCATTCGCCACACATGTGGAAGATGTAAGAAAGTTATTTAAGCAGCATTGCATAAAGTTTAAGCCCAGTAAATGTGAGTTGTTTAAGAAGGAGGTTCGTTATCTGGGGTGCATCGTATCTTAGTAAAATGGACCAACTGACACTGTCTCAGTGAGAGCCTTAAAGGAAAAGAGACCCAGAACTGTCAGAGAGTTGAGCGCTATCATGGGCCTCCTGAGCTACTACAGACAATACATTAGAGATTTTTTTCTCACATTGCGGACCTACTATATCATCTTCTAAAAGCTCCCTCTAATATGCATACAATAGACAAACATGTCACAAAGTCAAGACAGGCAAAAGGAAAATACAGGTCCCTTTCCACCAACCCATTACATGGACTGAAATAAACATCAGGAAACACTCAAGAAGCTGATTAATTGACTGGTTGAGCCGCCCATCCTCGCTTTTCCAGACTTTAGTAAACACTTCATTCATCACACTGATGATTCCAACCAAGGCCTGAGCGCAGTCCTTTGTCAAGAACTGTCAGGAAAAAATGCGAGTGATTGCTTATCCATCACACACACCTGCTGAGTCAGAAAAAAACTACCATTTGCATTCTGATTAAAGAGTGTACAGAGGGATTTTCATCTCAAGCAGTGCAAGTCACAATACAGCCTGTGGAAGAATGGGACAGCATCACATGGTCTGAGGCCCTGTCAGTTTTGTGTCTGGAGGATAGTGGACCAAAGCATGCTTCAATTTTCTTGAAAGAACTCTGTCTATATCAGGCAAGACAGTGGCTGACAAGTTGTTTAATGACTATGCCCCGAAATTTGTTTTCCCCTTAAGAATACATCATGACCAAGGCAGAGAATTTGAAAATCAGCGGTTTGCCCAGCTGTCAAAGAACGGTGGGCATTGCATGTTCCAGAAGAACACCATACCACACAGAAGGAAATGGTCGAGTTGAGCGCTTAACAGGACACTTTTGAAAATGCTGAAAACGCTTGCTGAAAAGGAAAAATCCAACTGGTAGGTCCTTGAATAAGTTGATCAATGCATATAACTGCACCAGAAATGGTGTGACTGGTGTCTTGCCTTTCTACCTCCTGTTCGGGAGATCAACAGGAGGTCAACTTCCTGTTGACGTTCTGTTCATGCTGACACCAGAAACAGGGACCCCAGTCCAACAACTGTACATAGATAAGTGGAAAACATTAATGTAAGATGCCTATGCGATTGAAGAGGGTGATCGCATCCTTGTCAGAAATATGACTCCTAAGGGTAGTACAGGCAAGCTTCGTAGCCACAGGGAGGACTGCATCTACAGGGATAACTGGCTTGTGGTGGCCAAGCGTTCACAGCAACGTCGCTTTTTGATCCTTCGATGTCGGCTCTTCCTATCATTGTGAAGCAGAATTCACCAAGCGTTGGATTGTTCACCCACTAATAGGAACGTGAGCTGGGTTTAGACCGTCGTGAGACAGGTTAGTTTTACCCTACTGATAATGTGTTGTTGCAATAGTAATCCTGCTCAGTACGAGAGGAACCGCAGGTTCAGACATTTGGTGTATGTGTTTGGCTGAGGAGCCAATGGTGCAATGGTGCAACATCTGTGGGATTATGACTGAACGCCTCTAAGTCAGAATCCCGCCTACAAGGTTGTCTGCCAAATAAACAGGGACCCGCCAATCTATGAGGCTGTGCCTGAGAAAGGAAAGGTGAGGGACAGCATAATATTACACCACAACCTTCGGCTCCCATTTAACCACCTAGTTGGAACAAAAACCTGCAGCCACACCAGTTCTTTGAGGACTCAGTTTGAGATGCCTGTTGTAGATAGACTGTGTTAACAGTGTTGTTGGGTGGCACAGCACAGCTGGTAGTGCAGCCACCTCACGGATAGAAGGTCCTGGGTTCAATTGTCGCCGGGGATGCTGTGGGTGCTGAGGGCGTGTTTATTTCCTCAATGACTTCAGCACCCACACCCTGAGCTGTGTTGGCGAAAGGGCCTTTCTGTGTGGAGTTAGCTACCCTTGGATAGCTAATGTGAGCTACGCTCACAAAAACATGCAGCAGTCCTGGGCTATACGACTATCCAGCCAGATGGGATGGGGAGGATCTGGCAGGAATAACGTGATCCTTCCATGCCCTATGTCCGGCCAGAGAAACTGTCCCCTAACGGGTGAAAAGAAGTGGCCTGCTCTCTCCTCAAGTAAGAATGATACTTGAGCTCAGTGCAGGGCCCAGTGGCAGAAGGTGATAAAAATGTGGAAAAACTCATTTATTTATTTTTTTAAACAGTGTTGTTGATGACCACGTTGGAAGCATTAGATTGTTGTTGAACCAAATGTATTGTCTTTTAGACATTTGATATGCTCTGGTTTTGCCATCTTGTGGTTGAATAGGAAACTATCTTGGGGTGTTATTCTATTTTAAAGGTTCTCAATATGGTGTGGTACCCACTACTTTTCATTTCCCATCTTTCATTTTGTCAGGTATCCATAAACCAGTTTGTTCATTTAGTTACCTTGTCGCCTCCTCTGTGTTTGTCTCGCTGCCATGTCCCATTGCAGAAGCGCGTTTCGCAGTGGGACAAGGTTTTTATATCATTACCAATACGGCAAGGGGCCAGGGTGTGAAATGTAACAAGGGAAGTTGGGTAGAGAATTCGTATTAATTCATTGTCATTTTGCACACTGGGGATTGTATTGGTTTGTGTTATATAGGTTTTGGGGGATTATAGCAAATTGTATTAGGTTGTCCTGTTGTGCTGAACCACTTTATAGGGTTATGCCTTTTTGTTAGTACAGAGCATCCCTCTATTGATGGTCGCTGCCCAACCAAAGTAATTTGGGTGGGGGCATAAAGGAGGGAAGCTCACTGCTCACAAGAGATGGTCCTGTAGGTGCAAGGAGAAGGGGTCTCCTGATCTCTCCTGTTAAGTTGATTGTTGAGCACTGTCAAAGAAGTTTGAAAATAAAGATGCAACTATTGTCTGAGCTGCAAACTGCCTCTTCTTCATATCTTTTTCCACCTGGAACTCCAAGCAGATCACGTGTTATCTCACAAAGTGGTATTAAAATTGATAACAAAGACAAGATTTTGCAGTATAGTGATGCTCTACAGGATTCCCACATGTATCCCGAGGCTATTTTCTAAAAAAAAACGATGAAAGTTGCACAACAAATATTAATTAAAAGTTTTCTTTTTTTCAGACAAAGTTCCGACTTCTTACCTACCTTCTTACCTGGTAGGTTGGCCACGCCCTCATAGTATCAACAGCTGATAAGGACATTGTCGATTCCCATCACGTGACACTCAGGAAGGCGGGAGAACCGCCGAAACTGTTAGAACGGAAGGTAAGAAGTCGGAACTTTGTCTGAAAAAAAGAAACCTTAGGATATCTATCTGAAGACATAATGAACACAAAACAACTAAATATTAATCGTATTTTTCAAGTTTGCCAATAATAATATAAATATAAAAACCTGCATTTAAGTGTAAATGTATTTATTATTATTATTATTTATTTTATTTTATTATTTTAATTTTTTTTTTTTTTTTTATGTTTTAAATAAACAGTACCCGTTTCCTGTCTACTCTAGACAACGACTACAGTACTGCAAGCAGCATTTTAGTTTTTAGCCTAGTGTCCTTATCTTTTAGTATTTAGAGTTTTTTATTGTTTTAATTGTTTTTATTGCTTGCTTTTAGCCAGTGACAACAAAATGTCGTTTCACTTGTACTTGGTCTTTTGGTATGACAATAAAGTGAACCTTGAACCTTGTATCACTTTAGAGTGCTGGAAACTGCATTAGGTGTCCAAGGGTGACGTTAGCCTTATGTACATATGCAGACCGGGCCATGTGATCACATGACCTGTTGTGCATATCCTATGGCTTTCCTAACTTCAGATCAAAGCTTCAGAATTTCTACTGCCTTTTTCTATTGCTCTGATTTCATTACTTGTGATTTGTGTTGCTTTTGCTTTGATGGTTATTTCAGGATGTCAATGTGCTCTTTGTTTCTCACCTGCCACAGTGGCTTTCTACTCATTCAATACACTGCATCTCCAAGAGGCATTGTGCTTCCAATGATGTTTGCCCTAATTGCATAAAAGTGCTTACTTACACTATCCAGATTACAAAAGTTCTGCTTTGTTTGTTTAATTCCATTAATTCCATGTATTTACTCAGTAAAAGCAAAATTTGCATAATCCACAATCAATACATGGCACTTTCCATGGTGATACTGTATATATATATATGTTTATGTGTGTGTGTGTGTGTGTGTGTGTGTGTGTGTGTGTGTGTGTGTGTGTGTGTGTGTGTGTGTGTGTGTGTGTGTGTGTGTGTGTGTGTGTGTGTGTGTGTGATGCCAAATTAGGCTGCTTAGACTGCACTTGAAGTTGATATAATTATATTTAATTAATCAATTGATTGGTATTTAACTGGGTAAACCCTGCGATGAACTGGTAAGTTATCCAGATAACAGCTGCTGGATCAATAGATGGTAACAACTGGACTAGTCATTATTATGCCAAATAAGTCCTGCTTCATAAAATCTAAGAAGTTTCGTACGAATGTAAGTCTTCATACAAATACAGAAACCTTTACACTGTCACACTAGCTGACACATTAGTGGGAACCCAGAAATCACAGGACTATTCAACATAACTAATCTAAATTGTCTTGTTTAATACCACGTGTGAACTCTTGATGATGCCTGAAGTAAACTCAGAGGGATCTTAGAGTTCATTAGGATTGGTCTTTTAAGGACCATTAACATCTGTAACAATTTATACATAAGTCAGTTTGTTGGTTTTTAAATACTTAAGCCTCAAAATTTGCCAATTCTAGAGTCGCGCTATAGAAAAGGGAAAGAGCCAAAAGCAATTCTCGGGACATGACAGAGAGGACACGTAACTGTCTTTTTAAAAAATGACAGAAAAGAACAGCAGTATAAAAAAATCATGTTAGTAGTAACTAAAAAAAATTTTCCCTGCATATTTTCATAAGACATGCATGAGACTAGGACCACAATGAGAAAGATCTTTCAAGCTCCCCTCACAATGCCGCCTCTCATGTCCTTTCTTAATCAAACTGAGGCAGACTGCCTGTAACTCAGCAGAAACATGCAAACCCTAAAACCAAACTGAACAGAAATCAATTCAAGGAAGCAGAGGAGAAAAAAGCTCTTCTGACCCCTCAAACTTACAAAACTAAACCATGTCTAACCAATGTAAGACACATAAGAAAACTGAAATGAATTTGGTTCAAAAGAAAGCTTATGTTTCTATGAAAGGCTTTCTTTTGAAGCTTTCATTGACTTTCAGTGACTGACATCTGTAATTGCAGACTCTGCAGACTTTCAGTGCCTTTGGGACTCGTGGAACCCCAGTACTCCATTTCTGGCCTGGATCCACAATCCTTTTCTGAACTTGCAAACAGACAGACAGATGTGATCCCCTCAATGTACTGAAATATTTCCATCCATCTCTTTTGGTATTTGGCGATTTTCCTAGATAACCATGCACATCTGTGATGATGCACAAAAAACAAACTATACAATGTGGCAGTTCCATTGAAATAATTTTCTATTCTTAGGTGCCACCCCTTTTAGAGTTCTAAAAATATATTTGTATTTAATTCATAAAGATTTTTTTTTACACTAATACACACAGTTTACAACATGTGTGTCAAAACAAAGACAAGATTTTGCAGTATGGTAATGTTCTACAGGATTCCCACATGTATCCTGCGACCATTGTAAAAAACTATGAAAGTTGCACAACAAATATTAATTCTATTTGTCACGTTTGCCAACATTAATATAAATATAAACAATAAAGTTTCAGTCACACGTCTTTTTGTTTTTTGTTGTTTTTTACGTGTGGTAAGTAAATGAATGCTTCTTTTATAATGTCACACCTCAGATTGGGAACTGAGAGAGCTGTTTGAATTTGTGTGAAACTGTGTGCTCATACCAACAGTCGTTTGTTAAAGTGTGGAGGAGGAGTCTGGTACTGTTGCCACGGCAATAAATCATGCTTTTCAGCTTCCAGTTAATTTGAATGTTTGAGAGGAAAGGACTTCCACTTAAACTACTGCTTGAAAAGAAGCTCTTACTCTTGTAAAGTTAGAGTAATGCCTCAGTCTAGATTTAATCAAAACTGTTCTGAAAGCAACAACAAATTCTCCATTAACAACGAGCCACATAGCTCCACTGGGCTGCATGCTCTCTCTAAGTTCAAGATTTTGCTTGACTCACAGCTACTCAGATTGGTCCTAATTTCAGAAGCTGAAAATAGTTCTGAACTGAACACTCCTCATATTTACCGTTGTCACAGAAACATCTGCAAAGAGCGGAGTGACGGATTTCCTTTATCAAAATCAAAGTTCTTGTGCCTGCTAGTTTCAACGCTAATGTGCCTTATATCTAAAACATATGTCCTGCTGTATTTAGGAGCTGCAAGACAAGACCTGTTGTGCATTATTTCTGTTAAAAAAACGAAGCCATCTGTATATAATGGTTGCTTAGTAGGTATGTACATATATCATTACCGCAAATGGAGGTGTGAATAAATATAAAAGGAAAAGATTAGAGTACTTAACACAATCAGATACCTAAAACACTGTTTTTGTAACTCTCGGAATTGGGGGTTGACTTGGGGCGCTGGGATACAGGCTTCTTTTGGGCCTTGGGGGCAGGGAGTGGGGGGTTCTCTGGCTCTTTGTCGTGGGTGCGAATGGAGGGCTGTTTGTAAGGCAAGGCAAGGCAACTTTATTTGTATAGCACAATTCAACACAAGGCACATTAAAAGCGGCAAGACACAATTAAAACATAAATAACAAATAAAATGATAAGAAAAGAGGTAAAATAATAGAAAGCACAAGTTGTTGAAAAGTAAGGGCAGTAGAGTACAGCAGGTACACATCACATTCTTAAAATGGCAAGAATTACATTTCGATACGGTCAAAACGTGCCAACACAGAGAAGGAGGAAAGCAACCAAATTCTGCAGTGTCTGTACACCTCACCCGGAGAATCCTTCCAGTGTCATGTGACTTTTACGAGCCGTTCAGATTTGCGCATTTTCGTTACGTAAGCAAAATGCAAACCACGCCTCGGTCGGCCTCGCTGCGTGAAACCACGCCCACAACTACCTCCGCCGGCCGGAGCTTCCGCCATTGTTCAGAGAGGGACAGTAAAAATTACAGTAAAAACGGAGCCACTCACTCGTTAGGTAACATCGGAGCTCTATTAGTAATACATTTTTTTCCGTCTATGGTTTCAGATCTTCCAAGCACCTGAAGCTGTTCAACGACACCTTCAGAAGATGCACTTCCTTGAGCCAGCAATAGTGCATAATGTTATTTATATACAACTTATGTTATTTAATTTTTTTTAACAATAAAGTTGCCATTTGTGAACATTCAGTGTTGTGATTTCTTTACAGTTAACATTATTCATTTGTCTTGTAACATAAGAAATGAAATGATGAGGAATCTGAGCAAATAACTGTGGTGTACCTGCTTAGAATTCAATTAAATCTTCCTGTGTGAATTAGTGTGAAGACGAGGTGACCCGGTCAGGTAACTAAAGGCTGATTTATGGTTCCGCATTACACCAACGCAGAGCCTACGTCGTAGGGTACGCGTCGATTTAATAGTGTACGCAGCCGGCTCTTCTGCCAGAGCGATGCTTTGTCTCCTCCCCTGCTACACGTCATTCAGGCAGCCAATCAGCACAGAGCATCATTATCATAGCCTCCCCGCCCCTCAGAATCCCTCATAGAGAAGGAGGTTAGAAGCGGTAAAACTAGAGACATGGTCCACGGGCTGAATTTCTGTTTTATGTAGAAAAACAAGCTTTAAATTGTTTTTAAGACATTCAAGGCCTGTTTAAAATATACATAAAATGCCATAATAGGTCCCCTTCAAAAGTACGCTTAAATAACAAATAAAATGAAATAAAATGATAAGAAAAGAGGTAAAATAATAAAAAGCACAAGTTGTTAAAAAGTAATGGTAGTAGAGTTAAACAGGTAAGTATTTAATTTAAGAGTACGCTTCAGTAAACAGTAATGTTTTTAGCTCTGATTTAAAGGATCTACAGTTGGAGCAGACCTCAGGTCTACAGGAAGTTTGTTCCACCGGTGAGGAGCAGAATAACTGAACGCTGCCTCACCTTGCTTGGTTCTGGTTCTGGAACCACAACAAACCAGATCCAGAAGACCTCAGGGGTCTGGGAGCTTCATAGGAACTAACAGATCCAGCATGTACTTGGTCCAAGACCATTCAGGTCTTTGTAGACCAGCAGTAAGATTTTAAACTCTATCCTTTAACTCACTGGCACCAGTGTAGTGATTTCATGACCGGTGTAATATGGTCCAGTTTCCTGGTGTTTGTAAGGACTCTGGCGGCAGCGTTCTGGATCAGCTGCAGCTGCCTGATAGATTTCTTGTTAAGGCCTGTAAAGATGCCATTGCAATAATCCAACCTACTGAAAACCTACTGTTTGTACCATGTCCCGCATGTCCGCACTGGGGGCTCTGGCAGCGGTGGGGGCCCACTCCGGTGAGTGTGGCGTGGCTTGGTGGAACAGGGGACACCGCCCTGGTGTGGCTTGTGGGGAACATGGGTGCCTATCAGGGCCAGTACCGCTGGCCCTGCCTCCTGTCCTCATGCACTTCTCCTCATCCTGCTGCTCCTCTACTTGACTCACCCACACATTCACTTATGGCGCTTTTCCACTAGTACCTCCTCAGCTCGCTTCTACCCGCCACGGCCCCGTCTTGCGCTTTTGCACTAGGGGCTGAGGCGGGTAGAGCCGCTCCAAGCAGATACTTTTTCTGTAACCATTCTGGCGAGGTTCTAACCGGGCTGAGCCGGGACTATTTCTGACGTCACCACAATACACGTCACTGATTGGTCGGGGGGCGGGGCCGTCAGACGTTTGAATCAGGAAGCGGGAGTCAGCACGAGAGCGACTCACGGCTCGCAGCGATTTTATTATTAAAAGGAACCCTGGTTATTAAGACTTGTAGTCCCTAATTAGCCACAATTGTTCTCTTATACTAAAATATGTTGTTAGAAACACATAAAATAATCTAATTGCTTTAAAAATCTACAATGTTTATGACATATTTTGACCTGCGGGAGGCGCCATGTTTTACCTGCGCAATGCATTCTGGGGGCAATGACGTAGAGCGGTGGCTCTGGGAAGATAAGCCGCGTTAGTTTAACTGCGACAGGTATCTAAAACTTAGATGAGCAGCATCTCCCGGCCGTGGAGGCTGACGAGGGAGCCCATAAGACGTCTCGGTTCAGGCAAACTGGATCAAAGTTCTCGTGTGCTGTGATGCACGGGAGATCAAAGTCGTGCGCATCTTATCAGTGCATTAAACTGTATATAATGCAGCGGCGCCGCCAGCCGGAATCCTGTACACACTGTGCGTACAGGCGACTGGCCCGGGAGTTTGACGAAACGGGAGGCGCAGACCGCTTCAAATAGGCAAGAACATCATTATTTAATTTAATGATTATTCTGATCATTTTGGTGAAGCCACATCTGGCTGGGATTTTTATTGCGCCGTCACCTGTTTAGCTGTGTTTTCATCTGTTTCTGGGTGCGCCGTCACCTTTTAATGTTTAGCTGTGTTTTCATCTGTGTTTCTGATGCGTTGACACCATAATGTTTATGTTTGCATCTGTGTTTCTGGTGCGCATAATAATGTCACCGTATCTGCAGTGCGCCGTGCGCATGTTATCCAATTTGTCACTGCAAAGTTTTATTTGAGGAAAAAAGATCTTTGAAATACTTATTGAACTCTGAATAGCCAACCAACCTATCCTCTACCTAATGGATAGTGTAATATTCAGGCCGAGTGAGAGCCTGAAATTAGCCGTATAGAGCAGTGGACGGACTGTTTCTGTGCCTATTACGAAATTGAATCCTGGCGGCGCCACTGTCCTAATGATTTATAAAGCATAGGACAGCGGTGGATGCTAATAATCTCCAAAATTATTGATATTGGAATACGTTTTATCACACAATAGTTTACCGTGAACAGCTGCTGACAAAAACACAGCTCTTGACAGCAAACGCTCTCTTTTTCTGTTGGCATCAAGACGCAGTTGCTGCACAGACACCATTGATTTTGTCCAACTCTCGCCTCATCCCGTCTTTTTTGGTCTTCATTTGGCTCGTTTTGAGATGGGTTTTCAATGTTGTCCTCCTCCTCGACCTTGCGCTCGGGTTCCAGCTGAAACGGCTGAACAGATGACATGTTTAGCGTCTGGATTATCTGGTTGAACAGTCACAACAGTGTACGGGGGCCAGCAGGTGCAACCGTGTGACGTCACTGCCCAGAGTGCATTGCGGTGTAAACAACAATGGCGACCTACAAGTTAAATTATATTTTCAAATTTTATAAAAACGAAGATATCAAAAAGGTTTTTTATATCACATTGTTATAACTGATACCAACATTTATCTTTTAAGACCTACATGTCTTAATAGCCAGGGTTCCCTTTAAGCGCAAACGTCTGTTTGGTGATCCAACTCTGAGGTGCAGATGTTCATAAACCTGGTGGCTGAGGAGAGAATTAAAAAAGGGATGTAGACGGGCTGTTTTACTCTCAGCCGCTCGCGGCTCCAGCTGATTTCTCATCAGCGCCGACACGAACAAAGGGGTTGCGCAATCGAGTACGTCACAGCAGCTTCACCCCAACCTGCCCACTTCTCACCTGGCTGTGGAAAAACAAACGAGGACAAAACGGGTGGAGCCGCGACGAGCCGCGCCGCGCCGAGCTGATGAGGTACTAGTGCAAAACACCATTAGGTCCGCTGCTGAGATGTGCCGGCTCTCCAGGGGGAGATGGGAGTGGTGAGAGAATGATTGTCCTTGTCTTTGTCAGTGAGTGTATGTTAGTGTATCTGTTTAAACGGGTGTCCCTTGTCTAGCCTAATTTTACCCTGAGGTCCTCTGGTACCAGCCTTTTAATTGTTCCTAAAGTTAGAACAAAAGCTTTTGGCGAGACCTCGTTCCACTACTACGGTCCTCATCTGTGGAACAGCCTACCAGAGAACCTGCAGGGACTGTTGACATTTTTATAAAGAGGCTCAAGCTCTTCCTTTTTAGTTAAACTTACAGCTGAAATTTATTTTGTTTATTTATTTCTTCAGTTAGTTTGGTTTACTTTATTGTCATCTAGTTATTTATTATTATTTTAAATATTTATTTTCAATTATTTGATTATGTATTTATTTATGTACTTCTATTATGCAGTGATGGCTCCTGACGAATTTCTCAGGGGGGGCAATAGTAGCAATGATGGCCTGTTCAATGGATAAATTAATAAGTGACAATTTGGTTTTTCTGGGGGGGGGGGTTTCTGTTCAACTTACAGTACCAACCCTGCATATAAGCACTAGATTGCAAGATAAATATCTTCCTTTTACCTTTATTTTCCACATACTAGTAGGTTTACCTTCAAATACCTTTGAAGATGGAAAGAGATATTTGCTTAACCATTAAATTAAACAGGGACTAGATACAAGTTGAAAACATTAGTAGTATTTATTTACAGTTCTTGACTTTTTATTAGCATTGATTTTCCATCACAAATAGTAAGACACTAGACTATTCCCATTAAAAAAAGCAGAAATAAGAAATCAGAGCGTGGACAAACATGAACACAGATGAACATATTGAAATATTGCCTGAAAAAAAATTGACATTTGAATGAAATAGCAACTATAAAAAACCATATCAGCAGTAAAATTATTATATGCATGTGTGTGGGTGAGTGAGGGTAAGTGTATGAGAGAGATAAAGTCACTATTAAGCTGTATTATTTGTACTGAAATTTTGCCTTTCTCTCTTTCAAAGAAGCAAAGTGATCAATAAACCTCTCATTGAAATAAACCATTTTCCTGACTAGCTCCCTCCCCTCTGGAGAGCATGGCCAGTGCATTCAGACGTTCCCGGCCCATTGCATCATGCAGGAAAGTCTTGATTCTCTTCACCGTAGAGAAACACCTCTCTGCTTCAGTCGTTGTCATGGTAATAAGAATGTTTAAAGCCGGGCATACACTGTGCGATTGTCGGCTCGTTTTGGACCGATTTTCCACTCGTGCGACTATTTTTTGGATCGGGACGGATTTCGACCCAAAGTTGCTCGTGCCTCGTGCAGTATACGTGGGGTAACGACAAGAGATTAACACCTCACAACGAGCTCCCGATCACGAATCGTGTACTCGCAAGAAAATCAAACATGTTTGAAATCCTGGTCGCTCCTCGTATCGCACAGTTGAAGCAGCTACGACCCGATTGGACTCATCCTTTCGCAGAGAGCATGCGCAATCTCTGATGTCACGTCAAAAACTATTATTTGTAGTTTAAAGTGTTGCAAATTCACATTACAAATCATGTTTTAATAGTAGAAAAAAAGACAGCATTTCCCACGTCTGCCCAGCCAATTCCTTGTCCAATCACGACATTGTCTAATCTTTTTTCATTTATCACCACACAGAGTGGGACAAATTGCTAAAGGCTGATTTATGGTTCCGCGTTACACCAATGCAGAGCCCACGCCGTAGGCTACGTCGTCGATTTAACGCGGAACCATAATTCAGGCTTAAGGCAGCGCGTTTTTTTTGAGCATCAGGACGTACCGTGTGAGACTCGTGGGCTGCGAACTTTTGAACTCAGCGATCTAGTTGTGCAGTTTGAGATGGGGCTGAATCAAACGATTTAAAATATTGCACAGTGTATGCCCATCTTAAGAGAGCTAGAGTCTGAAAATGTCTCCTGGAGGTTATACCTCTGCAGAACTCGGTACAGCGCAAGTGCACCGCAGCAATAGTTGAACTCTGGATTCTCATAGATCAGATATTATTCTGTCTTGAGCATTGCCTTGCTAAGCATAGGATATCAATATCAGTGGCATTCAGAGCCTCAACAGTAAATGCCTTGCTGTGCTGCTCAAACATCTCTTGGCTGTAGCAGCATGGCACTCACAAGGTGGTCACTGAAGGTGAACCTTTCTTTGCTGCGAGTCAGGATAGTTTTGCAGATCTCCTTGGGCAGCCTCTGCTTCCCCTATTCTTCTAAGGCTCTCTTTGGTTCTGTGGTTCCCGTCGGTACTTCCTGCTGCTGTTGAGATGAATCCCTGGGACCAAGTGGACCAACAGTTTTTGTTAATACATGAAAACATGAGTGCCTGGTAGCATTTATAAAAGTGAAGAAGGTGCTAATTTCAAAACATTAGTATTTATCTAGCTAATAGTAGCAATAGTATGTAGCTTTAGTGCATAAACAGTCAGCCACTTCATTAGCTACACATGCCACATTTCATCCAATACACCAACTCTGTTATAAATTCTACATTTAATTTCAGTTTTTCAGTTTCAGAAATGTGATAATTCTACCTCATCTTTGGTATGTATGTGACAGTGGGTGATGATGTTGTACTGGATTGCAATACTTTGCAATTCAAATATTTTGTCTGGTAATGAATGGACAAAATATTAGGAACACCAGTGAATATAATTCACATTAATACACCACCATCACCCACTGTGACCCCAGTAATAAACATAAAGCAGAATTATAACGTTTTTGACAATGTTAACAAAAACTGCAAATCTATCAACTCAATACATCTAGAATTACAGCAGAGCTTTTATATTCGATT
The DNA here is from genome assembly GCF_033807715.1 of Cololabis saira. Classification (NCBI taxonomy): domain Eukaryota; kingdom Metazoa; phylum Chordata; class Actinopteri; order Beloniformes; family Belonidae; genus Cololabis; species Cololabis saira. The sequence goes on along the minus strand of NC_084597.1, from coordinate 32,184,450 downwards.
GAGTTAGACTGCATATGTGTACCACTATTGAAAAGGAGTGAACAATATCATGTTTTCTTACCTTATGGCCTGCACACTGATTGTAAAGCTCTGGAGGGCACGCTTGATGGACACTGCATCAATGTCCTTCTCCTGCAGCTGCTGGTACAGGATGTCAACATAAGGCATGATCCGATGAATCAGCTTCAGAAAAAAATATTCTTCATCCTGCAGCATCCTCAGGAAACCAGACGCCTCTCTCACTGCAGTGCTGTCAAATGAACTTGAGGTTCTGATGGATTCTGATGGGGGAAGGGGGGGGGGGGGGGGGGTTGGGGGGGCTTGTGTGCTGTGTTTTTATATGTTGGTGTTGATTTTATTACGGAAAGCAATTTGTGCTACTGTGTATGAAAAGTGCAATATAAATAAAGTTTGAAAGTTTGAGTTGATGCCATGAGATTTGCATAACGAGCAGTTGGACAGGTGTACCTAATAAAGTGGCCAGTGAGTGTATGTTGCTCTGCTCTAACATACTTGGCTCCAATAAGTGGACGATTGATAGGCTTGTGTGGACCTTGATTACAAGCTGATAGTGATCCAATCAGGTGTGTTTGAGCAGGGAAAAATCTAAAATGCAGTATAGTCCGGAGGACCAAGGCTGAAGACCACTGTTTTAAGTTATCCTTAAATCCTTAAAATGATGTCTTCAACTGTTTCATTCAGAACAGCCAACTGTCAGTCACTTAACTCTCAATGATGGGTAAGATAAAAAAGAAAAAATGAAATTGTAAAATCTATATTACTTGTCTCGTTGCCAAGAGATAGCAGTATTGCATTAAGCTACTGAGTACACATTTAAAGTTCTGTTAATAATATCCAGCAGGAGCTTCTTGTGTTTACTCTACAACATGTCAGTTAAGAGTGACATCCCTTAAAAGTTATACAAGAGTGGCTTTTTGTCTTTGTCTTGCTGTGTAATAGCTCAAATGTGAAATTGTTTCTAATCTGTAACAGTAACATCAAAACAAAGCCCTTATATCAAATTGAGTTGAGGCTTCTACCGTCTGTATGATACCTATCAATCAAAATTCAAGAATCATAAGAGGATGTAGGTGATGTGGCACTGATAATGAGTAAGGCCTGGTTGGCTATGAGAATCAGGCTAATGAGTTGGCACAGATGACCCAAAATTAGCCTGAAGCCAGTGACTCTCTCATAAATGTCTGCAGGGAGTGGCTAATAAGGACAGTGCAATGGATGATAGAGGTACTGTTTCTGAGACCAGGGATGATTATCAAAATAATTAATTTTTAGATTGAAATGCCGCTTTACAAAAATATTTCAACTGCAGTCAATATCCCTCAGTAATGGCTTATTTCACTAACCTATTCCAGATGTCCATAACTATCCAACACTAGATTTATGCTTTGCTTAGACTTTCATAGGCTGGATGATGGAGGGGATATCATTCTTACTGTGAGAATAAAATCAGTGTAATTCAGGCTTACATAGTATAAAAACCATTTAAATGTTTTACATACGTACAGTGGGGCAAAAAAGTATTTAGTCAGCCACCAATTTTGCAAGTTCTTCCACTTAAAAAGATGAGAGAGGCCTGTAATTTTCATCATAGGTACACGTCAACTATGAGAGACAGAATGGGGGGAAAGAATCCAGGAAATCACATTGTAGGATTTTTACTACTACTACTACTACTACTACTACTACTACTACTGTCATTTAGCAGACGCTTTTATCCAAAGCAACTTACATATGAGAGAACAACACAAGCACAAAAATCACATAGGAGGGTCCAGCTGGATCAGTGCTGGTCAGACTGCTGAGAGTTCAGTTGGACACAGGTGCTGTCACGCCAGTGCTAGAATATATATATTTTTTTAATAAATAAGAAAGCTACGTCTAAGAAGACACCATCTTGACGTAAGTGCAAGCATCTTACTAGATGCCGAAGTGCTCCTTAAAGAGCTGGGTGTCAGGCACACAAGGAATGGACACAACTGCAGACAAAGGGAAAACGGTTCAAAAGATTTATTGGAGTAAATCTGAGCAGGCAAGGGTCAGGCAAAAATCCGTCCAGGGGCAAAGGTCAAGGTCCAAAAAGGCTGTCAGCGAAGGCAGAGGTACCGGCAAGGGCTAGGCAAAAACGTGGTCTGGGGGCAGAAAAAGATCAAGAGGTCAAAAGAGTCAAAAACTTGAAAAACTCACTTGGCTTGATAAACGGCTTGAAGGCTTGGAGAACATAAGACAATCTGGCATGGACTGAAGAGTGACTGAGGCTTAAATGCTGTGGGGATTTGCCCAGGATTGTCACGGTGAAAGTCCTTAATGAGGGAACGAGCCAGGATGAACCTGGAAGGGACCCAACACCGCTCCTCAGGCCCATAGCCCTCCCAGTCGACAAGGTACTGGAGGCCCCTGCCCCTGCGGCGGACCTTCAACAACTTCCGGACAGTAAACACCTCACCACCACCAACGACCCTGGGAGGCGGAGGGGGCTTGGAGGGAGGGGACAAAGGGCTGAGAACCACAGGCTTGACTTGCGAGACATGAAAGGCAGGGTGAACACGTTGCATGGGCCGAGAGTGAGAGTCGTACGGTAGAAGGATTGATGACCTTAGAAATTGGGAAGGGTCCAACAAACCTGGGCGCCAGCTTCCGGGACAGGACCCTCAGAGGCAGATTCCTGGTGGAAAGCAGGACCTTCTGTCCAACACTGTAGAGGGGGGCTGCAGAGCGACGTTTGTCAGCCTGCTTCTTAAAGTAGGCCACCGACCTTAGCATACGAGCTCTGGCCTGCACCCAGGTTCGCCGACATCGCCTAATAAACGCCTGGACTGAGGGAACTGCCACTTCCTCTTCTTGTGCCGGAAACAGTGGAGGCTGGTAACCCAGGCAGCACTGAAAAGGGGAAAGACCAGTAGCATTAGTGGGAAGGGAGTTATGCGCATACTCCACCCAGGGGAGCATCTTACTCCACGATGCTGAGTTGGCGGAGGTCATGCACCGGAGAACCACCTCCAGGTCCTGGTTGGCGCGCTCCGTCTGGCCGTTGGTCCGTGGATGAAAACCAGATGACAGGCTGGCAGTGGCACCGATTAGTCTGCAGAATGCCTTCCAAAATTGAGCAGAGAACTGTGGACCTCTGTCTGACACAATATCCTGGGGTAAACCATGAAGTCGGAAAACGTGGGTGATCAGTAGCTCCGCTGTCTCTTTGGCTGTGGGTAATTTGGTCAAAGGAATGAAATGAACTGCCTTAGAGAATCTGTCAACAACGGTGAGAATACAGGTGTTTCCTTCGGACACCTCCAGACCAGTGACAAAATCGATGGCAATGTGGGACCAGGGTCGATGTGGGACAGGAAGGGGTCTGAGAAGGCCAGCTCGGGGTCGGTTACTGTGCTTGTTCCGGGCACACGTATCACAGGCCGCCACAAACTGCTCCACATCTGTCCTCATAGATGGCCACCAGAAACGTCGTCTTATGAAGGCCAGAGTCCGCTTCGTACCCGGGTGACACGCCAACTTAGAATCATTTCCCCAGGTCAGTACCGCAGGGCGAACAGCTGTGGGGACAAACAAGCAGCCAGTAGGCCCATTACCTGGGTCGGGTTCCTGATGCTGGGCCCTCCGAACCTGGGACTCGATGTCAAAACTTGCAGCTCCGACTATCAGCTCGGGAGACAAAATGGGCTTAGGAGCTACAGACTCCTTCTCTGGTGAATAAATCCTGGACAAGGCATCAGGCTTAGTGTTCTTAGAACCAGGGCGATATGAGAGGGTAAAATTGAAGCGTGAAAAGAACAGAGACCATCTAGCTTGGCGGGAATTGAGGCGTTTAGCTGACTTGATGTACTCAAGATTCTTATGATCCGTCCAAACGAGGAAGGGCAAGACTGCACCCTCGAGGTAGTGCCGCCACTCTTCAAGGGCCAGCCTCACAGCCAACAGTTCGCGGTTCCCTATGGTGTAGTTGCGCTCTGTAGGAGACAGGCGATGAGAGTAATAGGCACAGGGGTGCAGTTTGTTGTCCTTGAGGAACCTCTGGGACAGCACTGCACCGACTCCGGTCTCTGAGGCATCCACTTCGACTACGAACTGCAGAGAGGGATCAGGGACAGTTAACACAGGTGCAGTAGTGAAACAATTCCTGAGTTTAGAGAAAGCATTCTCCGCCTGGGAATTCCAGAGGAAAGACACCTTGGGAGAGGTCAGAGCTGTGAGTGGGGCAGCAACCGTACTAAAATTGCGTACAAACTTGCGGTAAAAATTGTCAAAACCTAAAAAGCCTTGGAGGTCACGCCTCGTGGTCGGGGTGGCCCAATCAGTGACTGCCTTAACCTTGGAGGGATCCACATGGACTTGGCCTGCACTCACAATGTGTCCCAAAAATGACATTTTGCTTTTGTGGAACTCGCATTTCTCTGCCTTCACAAAGAGACGGTTCTCCAGGAGTTGTTGGAGGACCTGCCTGACATGATGTCTGTGTTGTTCGAGGGAGGAAGAGAAAATCAAAATGTCATCTATATAAACGAAAACAAAACGATTGACCATGTCTCTCAGCACATCGTTGACCAAGGCCTGAAAAACAGCAGGGGCATTAGTCAAACCAAAAGGCAAAACAAGATATTCATAATGCCCTGTGGGAGTGTTGAAGGCTGTTTTCCATTCATCCCCCTCCTTTATCCTCACCAGGTGGTAGGCATTACGCAGGTCAAGTTTAGTGAAGATCTTAGCACCTTGTAATAATCCGAAGGCTGTGGACATGAGTGGCAATGGGTCATGATTCTTCACAGTGATATCATTTAAACCTCTGAAATCGATGCATGGCCTGAGTCCTCCATCCTTCTTTCCAACGAAGAAGAAGCCTGCACCAGCTGGGGAAGACGAGGGGCGGATTATGCCAGCGGCCAGGGACTATGAGATGTACTTGTTCATTGCCTCAGTTTCTGTAGGGGAAAGAGAATAGAGGCGCCCCTTGGGGGGCATGGCTCCCTCCAGGAGGTCAATCGAACAGTCATAAGGCCTGTGAGGAGGAAGGGAGACAGCACGGGACTTACTAAAGACAGTCTTTAAGTCCAGGTACTCAGGAGGGACCAATGACAAGTCTGGGAACTCCTCAGTCCTATCTGGCTCCAGGGAGAGAGAGGTGGCAGCAGAGGTTAAGCAGTGAGAATGGCAAAATGGACTCCAACTCATAATTGTGTTATCAGCCCAGTTAACATGAGGATTGTGAACTGACAGCCATGGAAAGCCTAGGACAATGGGGACATGAAGGTTATCCATTACATGAAAAGATGTGTTCATTGTGATTACCAGAAATCCGAAATCCAGAAATGCAACAGGCTCTGTGACATGAGTGATATGCGTGAGACTCCGTCCATCAATTGCACGAGTCAATACGGGCTGCTTCAAGGGAAGCACAGGGATCTTTAACTGACGAGCTGTGGCAGCACAGATGAAACTTTCATCAGTGCCAGAGTCTATGAGAGCTGTGAGGGGATGAGCACCATCCGACAGCAGCAGCAAAACAGGCAAAAAAGAACGCTTAACAGGGGAATTACCTTGAGCAGTGCCCATCAGAAGCCCTGTCTCTACTGATGGGCGTTGGCTTTTAACGGACATTTGAGGCAGAGATGACCCGTCTGGCCACAGTAGAAACAGGCATTCCGGAGGTGGCGGCGCATGCGTTCCTCAGGAGACAGCTTTGCACGATCAAGCTGCATGGGTTCTGGAGGAGGGGCTGCCTCTAGAGGTGCTGGTAATGAGGGGGCAGCGGAAAGCCAGGGACGAGGGCGGGATGAACCTCTCTCAGAGCGCCGTTCCCTTAGTCGAGCATCAATCCTGCCAGCCAGCTTCACCAGCTCCTTGAAGTCGTCAGGCAGGCCCTGAGACACCAGTTCATCCTTTACAGTGTCAGAGAGTCCATTCAAAAAAGCATCAAACAATGCAGTATGCCCCCAGCCACACAAGGCCGCCAAAGTACGGAAATCAATGGCATAATCAAAAACAGACCTGCTGCCTTGCTTAAGTTGGAGTAGCTGCTTGGCAGCATCTCTGCCCGTAACAGAACGGTCAAAAACCTCCTTCATTTCATCAGCAAATCTGTTGTAGTCATCACAAACAGGGTCTTCAGAATCCCACATAGCTGTTCCCCACTCCCTTGCCAGTGAGTAACGTGATTATATAGGCTACACGTGAGCGCTCAGTAGGAAAAGCAGAGGCCTGCAGCTCAAAAATCAGTGAACACTGAGACAAAAAGGAACGACAGGTTCCGGGCTCACCATTGTAAGGTTGAGGTGGGGGTAGCTCGGGCTCTCTGGCAGCAGGCTGACATACATAATGCTGACTGGAAGGGGCGTGAGCAGCAGCAGCAGAAGACAAGGAAGCCTGCAGTTGTTGTATCTGATTGTTGAGAGTTTGAACTGAATTAGCCAAAGTAGTCAGGTTGTGGTCTACCTTACGTAGGGTTTGTTGTTGGGATCCCAGAATGGCTCCATGTTCGGAAACCGCGGCTTGCAGGGTGTTCATGTCTGCTGTGTCCATGGTGGCCAGATTGTTCTGTCAGGCACACAAGGAATGGACACGCTTGATAAACGGTTTGAAGGCTTGGAGAACACAAGACAATCTGGCATGGACTGAAGAGTGACTGAGGCTTAAATGCTGTGGGCATGATTGCACCAGAGTGATTGCAGGGGTTGTCAGGTAAGGGGGGGGCAGACACACCCACTCAACCTCAGGCCGTGACACTGGGTCTTTAGCTTGCTCTTAAAAGTGGGTACAGACCCTGCAGATCGGAAAGAGTTGGGTAGGTCATTCCACCATCGGGGAACAATGGAGAAAAGTCTGGCTACTGATTTCATGCCACGTGGTGGTGGAAGCACCAGGTGTCTTTCGCTGAATTAATTGGTAAACTCCTGAGTAGAATAAGTATTTGGTCACCTACAAACAAGCAAGATTTCTGGCTTTCACAGACCTGTAACTTCTTCTTTAAGAGGCTCCTCTGTCCTCCACTCGTTACCTGTATTAATGGCACCTGTTTTAACTGGTTATCAGTATAAAAGACACCTGTCCACAACCTCAAACAGTCACACTCCAAACTCCACTATGGCCAAGACCAAAGAGCTGTCAAAGGACGTGAGAAACTAAATTGTAGACCTGCACCAGGCTGGGAAGACTGAATCTGCAATAGGCAAGCAGCTTGGTGTGAAGATATCAACTGTGGGTGCAATTATTAGAAAATGGAAGACATACAAGACACTGATAATCTCCCTCCATCTGGGGCTCCACGCAAGATCTCACCCTGTGGGGTGAAAATGATCACAAGAACGGTGAGTAAATATCGCAGAACCACACGGGGGAACTAGTGAATGACCTGCAGAGAGCTGGGACCAAAGTAACAAAGGCACAATCAGTAACACACTAGGCCACCAGGGACTCAATCCTGCAGTGACAGACGTGTCCCCATGCTGAAGCCAGTACATGTCCAGGCCCGTCTGAAGTTTGCTAGAGAGCATTTGGATGGCGCAGAAGAGGATTGGGAGAATGTTATATTGTCAGATGAAACCAAAATAGAACTTTTTGATAGAAAACTTGTCATCATGTTTGGAGGAGAAAGAAAGCTGAGTTGCATCCAAACACCACCATACCTACTGTGAAGCATGGGGGTGGAAACATCATGCTTTGGGGATGTTGGTCTGCAAAGGGAGCAGGATGACTGATCTGTTTAAAGGAAAGAATGAATGGGGCCATGCACGTTAATGCTGGTTTTGACAAGTTTCCTTTCAAGTATGACTCAATGTGGTGAGGAGAACTAAATTAATCTACTTAAATGGAAGAGATGCTGCTTCAGCCTCAATGACAATTAAAAGGCAAGGCAAGAGAAGTTTCTTTGTATAGCACATTTCATGTACAAGACAATTCAAAGCGCTTTACATAAAAATATATACATATTTCGCCAACCCCTAGGTGGGGTTGGCGAAAGGGCCTTTCTGTGTGGAGTTTGCATGTTCTCCCCGTGTTCTCTTGGTAGCTAATGTAAGCTACCCTCACAAAAACATGCAGCAGTCCTGGGCTATACATGCCCCCTCTGGCCAGCCGGGGCGCCATATGGGGTGGGGTGGATCTGGCCGGAATAATGTGATCCTTCCACATATATATATATATATATATATATATATATATATATATATATATATATATATATATATATATATATATATATATATATATATATATATATATATATATATATATACTGTATATATATATATATACTGTATATATATATATATATATATATATATACATACATGGTCTAAAGACACAAAATAGTCCGTGTCTTTTTGATAAGACTCCAACGAGGCAAGTGCTAAACTTAAAACCATCACAACCAAGGGCTTTCTCCATCAACAATAGAAATACATCACAGAGTTTTGGCAAAAAGTAGGTTGTATTGATGTAAACAGTTATTAAAAAATGTGCACCTGTAATCGTCTGAACCCAACTGGCTTCCAACAGAGATACATTGATATTTGGTTGAACGAAGGTTGATCAACACCAACATCATAGCTGTTTTAGATGTAGGGCTGGGCGATATATCGAGGATAGCCGATGTATCTCGGCTTCTACTCTGTGCGATGTACAAAATGACTCTATCGTGTATATTCGAGTATAAATTTTCATGCATTTTGCTTTTAGCCGCGGGCATTAAATTACAGGCTTTTCTCACTCTCTCGTCTCGTCTCTCCTTCTGAGACATAAAACAAGCGCACCCTATTACACATGTCAGTCACGTGCTGTCGTGTGTGCATTATCATTGGCCCCCGACCAGCTGCTGGTGTCGGCGCTGCTGTCCGGTCCGCCGCTCACTTCCCCGCTTTAACTTTAACTTAACTTTCCTAAACTCGGCCTGTTTGCGCCGTGAGCTGATCTGCGCGGTTGCTACGCGCGGCGGACTCTTTTCAAAGCTCACCGGCTCAGTAAAGACGGGAGGGGATGTTTTCTCCTCGCACGACGCGAACGGCTCTCTCCGAGCCGAGGACCCGCTCAGCGCTACACGCGCAACCGAGCTTTTAGACTGATTTATGGTTCCGCGTTACACCAACGCAGAGCCTACGGCGTAAGTGCGCATCGCCGCATACCCTACGCCGTAGGTTTTGCGTCGATTTAACGCGGAACCATAATTCAGACTTTTCTCTTCCAGAACTGAGAAACATCACCTAGTGTTGCTTAAATGTGGCCACATGAAATTAATCACTATCATTGAAACAAAGTCAAACAAGACTATATGAGGTCATATTTCTAACAATAAGTGAAAGTGATGCAAAGTAAAGGAGGAGAGGATGAAACATTGCAGTCCCTGCGCCTACAATTTAATATAAAGGTGCTCTAAGGGGCCCCTGCTGCTCAGAGCAGCTCATCAGGTAAAACCTGGTAAAACCAGGTAAAACCATTACCAGAACATGTTCTTAGCAGATGTTCTTCAGATTGGGAGTCAGAGAGATGCAACATGCACTTTTGAAATTACACTTTTTATGTTTGTGCCACTCACTGCTTAGTAACTGTTTAATAAATACAGTTTTGGTAAATTTGACTTATTCCGCCTTTTTGTATGAAAGTTTAAAATGAGCATATATTAATGCAGTATGAACAAGAATGTTTTAATGTAGATATAGAATCATCATACTGGTGTGATTGTAGGCATCAAAGTGTTAATTCAAGGCTAAGGCAAGATATCGAGATATATATCGTGTATCGTGACATGGCCTAAAAATATCGAGATATTAATAAAAGGCCATATCGCCCAGCCCTATTTAGATGGACGTGTTCTAATTAGATCAAAAGTTTTATTACCGTCAAGAACATTTTACACCTCAACAACTCAATCAGGCCAAACTGATCAGTTCTGGGTCAACCAGAATTAATTTCTATTTTGTTTATTTTGCCACTTTGACAAAGCAATTGTGCTATTAAGACATACTGGAAATCTCCACTTTATTCTGTCTTCACTCTCCACCTGTGCATTCATAGTGATCACAGAAAAGGTCCAAGATTCCTCAGCAACAGGTCACTAATGCCTGAGGTGGCTGACTGCTTTATTACCCTGTGGCTGAAAAAACAACAGTAAAGAATCAAGATTGTCGCTGGTTGTTCCTATGGAAAATGGTTAGTGGTGCTGGCCTCAATATCTTTTGTCAATCATGAAGTTTGTGATGTTACCACGGCTTCCCTCCTCCAGCCGTGGTAACATCACAAACTTCAACCAAACCACAATACTGCCCCAAATAAAGAATATTAATTAATAACAAACCAAATTAATAAAAAAAAAACAACAGGAAATAAACTCAACGTGGAGCCACAAATAAATGTAAAAGGCATTTAGAGTTTGACATCTGGGCACACTGGGAGTATCAATGCCCTTTATAAAACTGATTGTCTGTACTTCTTTTAGCTGGCATGAATTAGTTTCATTAGGTCTCACTGTTTGGAATGAGTAGCTTCAGATACACTTCTAACTTAGGAAGTTGTACCGTGGCTCCAGATGTTCAATGACTGAATTTCAATGAATTTCATAGTTTACTTCATCTTTGTGCTGGCTTTCTGTCATCTTTGGGGGGATTTCTCATTTTTGAAAATCTAACTATAGAGTTTGCTGCTCCTTTTTCCCTTTGACTTGACAAACTTGTGCTTTTTCAACCTGATTGCTCATTAATTACTTAATAAGGTTGCTTCTGATATTTTAAGCATTATTCGTGCCACCTCTGAAAACTGCACCTTACTTAATGAGCATGTCACAGTTTTCCTGGTGGAATTGTCCATCCTAAAATAAGGCCATATTGCCGACATGATAGTAGTGTTAAGTCACCAGCTCTATCGAAAAACTCCCATGCCGCTGCTTCTCTACCTGGCAAATCAAAGTAGGAAGTTGCAAGACAGTGTTGTGCAGAGAATAATCTGTTTGGAATGGGAATCTGTTTGTAACAGTTACATGGTATCGGAAGGTTCATAGACGTGAATACTCATCAATACATCGATACTTACTTTCATCCGTATCAGTGATTATATCTGCTACTGGTATTAGTAATGAAACAACACTAGCCCCCAGTCAAGTGACAAAGTTTGAAATATGACCTGTCCAGCCGGTCTCTGCCTCTCTGACTATTGTGGTGGAAAAGCTGTGTATTCTTTGTTGATGTTGCAGCATCTTTTTTTTCAGACTGGGACTTTTGCCACTGTTCCGGTTGATGAACTAATTTCATTCCCTGCATGAAGCCCCCCGCCCCTGTGCTATTCCCACAATGCAGAATCAGACTAAAGGCTTGCACGAGTTACACACACACAAAGCCCCATACACACAAATATTTATTTCTCCTCCCTTAAATCTGTCTGCAAGGAAGCAGCCTGGCTGTGAGCAGTTTATGTGACCTAACATTCTCAGTCATTTTTACAGCCAAGGTCAAAACACAGATGTTGTCAAATGGGACTACTGCCCTTAACAGACATTATTTCAGCTGTCATTTCTCAGAGTGGTGTCTAAAAACATAAAATGGTCCCAAGAGTAGCTTTTTTTAGGAATTCAGTTTTTACTAAAATAAAGTTTATGCTAACACTGGTGGACTAAAGGTAAAATATAAATTATGCTAATGTTCTATTTAATTGTTGCCAATATTAAAAGACTACATGCTAATTAAAAAAATACTGAGATGTATTTTTTGGTCATGAAGCACAATGCCAAATTCAAAAATTTGGGATGCTGCATAAAATTTGAATAAAAACAGAATGCAGGCATTTGAAAATCTCATAAACCCATATGTTATATGCAATAGAACACAGAAAACAGATCAAATGTTGAAAGTGAGACATTTTACCATTTCATGAAAAATATTAGCCCTTTTTGGGGTCATCCCTATGTTCCTTTGGCCCTGTTTTCCCACATTTCTAAGTTTGTTTTTTGTTGTTTGTTTGTTTGGTTGGTGGGTTTTGTTTGTTTGTTAAAATTAGGCCTCTGTTATCTCATAGCTATGTTCCCAAATTTCCCATTGCCCTTGATGCTGACTCGTCATCAGCGTTTTCCCACATTGCTGCTATTCAAGGGTTAAGGTCTTGGTTAGAGTATGAGGTTAGTTAGGGTATCAGGCTGGGGTTGGGGTATCATGGGTATCATAAGAATTAGGATTAGGCAATCAGAGCTGTGGGAATATAGACACACTCCCTTCATTTTTAATTTAATGGTAGCAACAAATTCACGACATGGCCAACTAAAAGCTGGGATAAACAATTAGTGCAAAAAATAATCATCTACAGGAACATCCTGTAATTAATTAGAAATTCTAAAGGCTAAAAATAGCTTATCATCTACATTACATAAAGATTACATAAATAAGTCAAATGATCCTGAGAAGAATCTGGAGAAATCTCTGTGTGCACATGCAGGACAAAGATAGATCTCAATACTGAATGCCCTGTGATCTTCTTCAGGTATTAAAATAGACTAGATTTGCATAGGCTCATGAACACTTCTGGAAATTACTGTTTAAGAACTAAGACTTTTACTGAGAACTATACGTTAATGCATATTAAAGCATGATGCAAGGGAGAAGCCTCATGTGAATATGACCCAAAAACAGTGCAGTTTTCTTTAATAAGTTAAAGTGTATTTAAAATGGACTGAGGCAAAGTGGAAAACTGTGGAAAACAACATTTGAAATTCATTTTGAAAAGCATGGACACTGCATCGTCTGGAATTAAGAGGATGCTGAAAACGTTCCTGTATTTGTCATTTCATTTGTACATCCTCCATTCCATGATTACTACAATATTTGAGTGTTATTCTACTTGTATGACATTCTCAGACTCTCAGCTTGTGTAAATGGTACAATCTCTCTTCCAGACTGCCCTACCATAATTGTATACTGAGCAATTACAGTGTTTACAAGCAATTAAAAGCTTAATCAGTTGTAAAGTAACCAGTAGCAGCCACTTCTTCCACCCAAGTGAATTTGCTCTATCAATATATGACATTGCAGACAGAGTAGTAGTAGTGTTAGTACCTCGTGCCCCTGATAAACAAGTTTCTGTGCTATAATGTAGTAAATGTAGTAACAAAGACAGAGAAAATACATCATGTCTGCAATGAAATGTAAGTGATCATGTTTTAAGTAAGTGAACAACAATGGACATTTTCCATGTGTCTGACAGTCAGCATTTTCTTTTTCTTTTGAGATGATTTTTTTTGTGAGAAATTGAAAGGAAACTCGCCGATCCTTCACTGGGAGTCTCACAGGGCAAAACTACAGACAGAGAGAGAGATATTGATCTGTTTAACTGTGTAACCCTGCACAAACTCAGGGTGACACACCTACAACTCAAATGGTAGCTACAAGTCATGTCATAAAGTAATAGGACTGTGCTGAACCCAAGGAAGTTGAACAAAAGTTTAAGCAGTTATTTTGACAGAGAGGAAGAAAACAAAAAGACTGTTAAAACAGATACATGGATCATCATTCATCTTTAAGAAGTTATTTCACAAAATAAAATGGTCGCTGTGTGCAAAAAATACCCCTTTAAAACAGTGTTTGGTTCACAAGCAACTAATATTGTAAATGTGTGTGTGTGTGTGTGTGTGTGTGTGTGTGTGTGTGTGTGTGTGTGTGTGTGTGTGTGTGTGTGTGTGTGTGTGTGTGTGTGTGTGTGTGTGTTTGTGTGTATCATCGTAATTAAGCCCATCAAAATTGAAAATGTTGATATCGAGCTCAGAGAGGATTAATTCAACCAGCAGAGTAATTCCTAATCTCCTGATACAATTTTCAGTCAGTAAATGTGACAAAAAAGCATTAAAAGAAAATTGTACCTAGAAATATATTATTTCCATCGAATAATGTAATAATTTAAACTGTTTTTATTCTCTGCATATGGTGTGAGATATTAAGCTGCGCTCGACGTATAGCCTACGTTCAAATATACTCCCACTCAAATAAATAATTAAATAAATCTTGCCTTCCTCCTTTGCCTGTGTCAAACTTTTTAAAAACCTTAAGAGAGGCTCACCTGTGTCGGGCTCCTCGCCTCCGTTCGTCCAGGCCAAACGACCCACGACGGCAGCAGAGACTCTCGTGTTCCGCCTGTTTTGAAGAAAATACAAAGAGCGGCGGCCCGCGTGCCCGGAGGCTGCGATGAGCGCGCGCTGCAGATGATTGATACCCGGAGTCGGTCAGAGACAGAGACGGAGGTGAGCGTGCTGCCATCTAACGGCAGATAAATACATTGCGACAGGTGCAGGCACTGTGAATAGTAATATGAAATGACTGTTACGGTATGAATTTTATTTATGTATTTGTTTAAAAGAAACAGCTCATTCACTGCTCACTTGTGAACAAAAAAACATAGTTCTTCTTTCTGGGTCTTAAAATTAGATAAGTTCAAGTAATAATAATAATAATAATAATAATAATAATAATAATAATAATAATAATAATAATAATACATAATTTTATTTATCCGTTAGGAACTTCATTTGTGGAAAAGCATCAGCATCAGTGCATGTACAGATAACATATGCAACAGGACAGTACAGAAACAAACCAAACAATCAATATAAAGCAACATACATTGGGCAATCACAAATACTGCTTGACTTAGATGCTGTAAAACCATTATTATATAATTACCTATTACTGAGAACAAACTAACCTTACCAAGCCAAGTTGTTATGTGGGTCCCATCTGAGATATAAATAGGCTGAAAAAGGTTGTCCAATGTAAGATTGTCCATGGGTCCATCATTTGATGAACCCTTGCTGGCCCATATGAATCACCTGCATTGGTTATGTTGTGGTACATGGATGATGAATCAGCATGTGCAATATGGAACCAGTACACAATCCCATATGGAGCCTAATTTTTAAGCCCATTTATACCTCAGATGGGCCCCGTATACAAATATTGGCTGAGTGGCTAACCCTGTGGCTTATGCCATGAATTCATGTATTTTACAGTTAACTATTGATGTAATGTGGATATGTTGCTTGGCCTGTGTTCCCTTAAATTTCTCATAACCTCATGTGATGTTCTCTTCTTTGATTCCAAGCTTTTTTTTTTACATTTGTTTCTGTTGGATCTCTTCTATTGTCTCTTATTTATTTTTTTGTTTGTTTGGTGTGGATGGGTGGGGGGGGGGGGGGGGGGTCATGAGAGTTGATGATCAATATTATT
Organism: Cololabis saira; assembly: GCF_033807715.1. NCBI lineage: Eukaryota > Metazoa > Chordata > Actinopteri > Beloniformes > Belonidae > Cololabis > Cololabis saira. The sequence continues at coordinate 32,169,238 of NC_084597.1, read as the reverse complement.
ACCATTACTATTTTTTTTAGCAGTATTGTCTTGTTTTTATCGTATTTCTACTTTTATTGTAGTGTTTTATTCGTGTTATTATTGATGTTTTATTTTTGTGAAGCACCTTGTAACATTCCGTTGTCTGTGAAAAGTGCTATATAAATAAACTTTATTTTACTTACCTACTAATATCGATATCATGATGATGATGATTTCAGTAGTTTTAAAAATCTCTCATCTGGAAAGATCACATGTACATGCACTCCTCTGTATGTTGTATGTATTTGGGTTGCTGTAATACCGACCCTTCAGCAGGAAATTCACAGGGCATCTTCTGCTGCTTCATGGTCCGTTGTGGTGTTTCTCTCTAAGTAAGCTCCAACTTGGGATGTCATCTGCTCTGTTAGTAGAATTGTTTGTGCCCACAGCTATCTACCAACCTGCTTTGATGGCTTCAAGGATGAAATATGTGTTTACATTGCAGAGTTTGTCCTTAGATTTTGGAAAAACCATCTTGTAATGAGTTTCAAGATACTCACATAATCTTCATTATATGATCAAAGCTACCATGGGGCTGGCACATAATAAAAACAACTATGGCATTCCTTCTGAGCTTACAGGGATGAGCTTAGCATTACATAAGGCAGTTAACATCGCCAGCGCAAACAGTCAAAGTGTCCCTGATCAGTCTGTTTGTTGGCTGACAGTGGTTTGGAGGTTGTATTTTGTCTTGGATATACCATTCAAGAGACACAGTTTGGGAATTATAATCACCATTTACCAAACTCAACACTTTTCACAAAGTCCCAACACTTGTAAACAAACAAAAAAATGGTGTTTTTCAGCTTTGTTCTTGTTATGAATCTACTTCCCTTTCTTATTCCTTACTGCTGCTGTCTGGCAGCAGGATTTTGTTTTACTTTCTTTTTTCATTTCTCTCTCTTTCCCTTTCCTTCTTGTATGTGTAAATGTACTTTATTTATACAGCACTTTACGACAACCTTTCAGTGTACCAAAGTGCTTTACAGCAGGTAATACATAAAAAGGAGGATAAGGTACAACAATCAAAAACAATGAAAGATGAAAAACATTAAAATACAACAAAATCTAATAAGATAAAGGTTTTGTCACACTACTGGGTGTTAAAAGCCATCCTAAATAGGTAGATTTTTACCATCTCAGCAGGGAGCGTATTCCAGAGCCTGGGGGCGGCAACGGAAAAGCTCGGTCACCCCAGTGTTTATATTTTGACCTCAGGTTTTCCAGCAAAAGTTGATTTGTTGACTTTAGAGCTCTACAGACAATTAAAAGCTCAGATAAATACAAGGATGCAAGACCATTAAGAGCTTTAAAAACAGACAAAAGTTTAAAATCAATTATATAAAGGACAGGAAGCCAATGAAGGGATTCAAGGACAGGAGTGATGTGCACATGTCTGTTACGGTTGCTTAAAAGACGGGCAGCATAAACCCACAGATGCTGGACCACCTGAGGCGAGCCTGGGAACAGGACTTGGACATGCGCTTCTCAGAGGTTGAGTGGGATGGAATGACTGATCATGCCTCCTCACCCTGTGCTGGACATGGGCTTATTCAGTTTAAAGTCCTGCACCGACTCCACATTACCAACTCCAGGTTGGCCAGGATTTTCCCAAATGTTGATCCAGCTTGTAATAGATGCAAACACTCCCCATGCACTCTCGCTCACATGTTCTGGTTCTGTGCAGCTCTGGAAACATTTTGGAGGGAAATCTTTAAGTCCTTCACTGAGATTTCCGGTCTTTCTATTGACCCGAAACCACTCATGGCTATATTCGGCGTGAGACCAGAGGGGGACGCTTTCAGTAATAGTATGCATGATTTTATTGCATTTACGACTCTACTTGTGAGGCGGCTATTCTTAAATGGAAGCACCAGTCCCCCCCCACACACATAGCAGATGAATTAAGGATGTTCTCTTATACATACAATTAGAAAAGATCAAATTCACATTGAGAGGCTCCCTGGTGAAGTTTCGCAAAATATGGCTCCCCTTCTTATTGAATTGGGATGAGCAATAATCTGAATTGGGTTTAGAATATTGGGTTTGTTTTTTTTTTCGGCACATCTATATATTATTTTGTACAGCCATGCAATTGTGGGTGGGTTGGGGTTTAAAAGATGGCATATTGGATAGGGTTGATTTTGATTTTTGTTTTGTACCATTTTATTATTGCCAAAAAAAATACCAATAAAAAGATTTATATAAAAAAAAAAAAAAGACGGGCAGCAGCATTTTGCTCCAGTTGAAAGCGACGTTGAAAAGACTGGGAGATTCCAACATAAAGTGCGTTGCAATAGTCCAACTGTTAGTTATTTAGGGCATGAATGGCCTTCTCCAGGTCATTTAGAAACATTTTAACTTTGGGTAGGAGACGCAACTGGAAAAAACTAGTCCTAACCACATTGTTGATTTGTTTATCCAACCTCAGATGACTGTCAAAGGTCACTCCCAGTTGGTTGAACTGAGCTTTGGAGTCAAGGTGCCGAGGCCAGCTGTCAGAGTATCCCCCAACACAATACATTCAGTTTTGTTTTCATTTAAATGAAGAAATATTTTGGGCCAACCACTGCTTAACTTCATAAATACAATCGGACAAAGAACATTGTGTACTATTTGGCTTCACTAGCAGCTAGATTTGTAGATTGTCAGCATAGCAGTGAGAAGTAAGATTATTCCTGACTATAATTGACTGAAGTGGTAACATATACAGTGGGGCAAAACAGTATTTTGTCAGCCACCAATTTTGCAAGTTCTCCCACTTAAAAAGATGAGAGAGGCCTGTAATTTTCATCCTAGGTACATTTCAACTATGAGAGACAGAATGGGGGGAAAGAATCCAGGAAATCATATTTTAGGATTTTTACTGAATTAAATGGTAAATTCCTCGGCAAGCAAGATTTCTGGCTTTCACAGACCTGTAACTTCTTCTTTAAGAGGCTCCTCTGTCCTCCACTCGTTACCTGTATTAATGGCACCTGTTTTAACTGGTTATCAGTGTAAAAGACACCTGTCCACAACCTCAAACAGTCACACTCCAAACTCCACTATGGCCAAGACCAAAGAGCTGTCAAAGGACGTGAGAAACTAAATTGTAGACCTGCACCAGGCTGGGAAGACTGAATCTGCAATAGTTAGCAGCTTGGTGTGAAGAAATGTACTGTGGGAGCAATTATTAGAAAATGGAAGACGTACAAGACACTGATAATCTCCCTCCACCTGGGGATCCACGCAAGATCTCACCCTGTGTGGTGAAAATGATCACAGGAACGCTGAGGGGTTCTCACTCACGGTTAATTGTCCTCCATGCCAGATGATTAACTATATCATTAATGCTGTGTAAACAGTCTATAAAAACACTCAAGAACACATACGGTATAATAATATCCCTAACTTTTTATAGTGTTAGTAAGATCAGCAATAACATATTCAGCAATTATTGTATTAAAATTGTATTAGTAGTATTTACTCATGGAATCAATACTTTTTTCATTACAAGTTTACCCTAAAAAAATAGTCCGAATTATGACTTTTTTTCTCAGAATTGTATTTTTTTTCTTCACTCCCTAATAGGCTTCCATACTCTCATATGTGACATTTCGAGTAGTTATAATTATGTAATATGTTTGTATGTATGTAATTATGTATATTTATTATGTATGTAGCATATATTTATATATTTATAGGGATATTTATGTAGTTTATATAGTGTATATTTATATAGATTTGTCAAGGTTTGACATTCCCCCCAGCCTTCAGTTTCTGTTTTGCCCCGCCTGTGTCCCATCTGCCCTGATTGTCTGCACCTGTGTCTCGTCATGTCTCGTTATCCCCTGTGTATATCTGGTCTTGTCATTCCCTTGTTCCCTGTCGGACCGTACTGTTTGTCCCCCATGTTTTCTGCCATGTTTTGCTCCTCAAGTTTTTTGATCTCTTTTTAGTTTGTCTTGATCCTGCCCAGCAGCGCCTTGTTTTCGCCTTTTTTGTAAAATAAATCCTTATTTTTTGCCGACTCCTGCCTCCCGCCTCATGCTCTCTTGCGTTTGGGTCCACACCTTACCCCCAGACGTGACAAGATTTATATAATATTTGTATTTTCTATACATTGATATAATATTTATGTAATATTTATATTTTCTATATACTTACAGTATATGGATTTATGTAGTAATAGCAAGGGCGTAGCTTTGTATAGGGACGGTAGGGACATAACACTACCAACTTTTCAGGAGGCTCAAATTGTCGCCACCAACTTTTAAGCAACCTTATTTGCATTATATAATGAGTTCCGATATAAAGGTAATTTAGATTGTCTTCCCAAATGTTGTAAGGATAGAATTGACCCTACCATTATTAAGTGAATTATTTTCATTATGTTCAGCCAGCAACCAATTAAAGCAATGTATTACTTTTGTGGTGAAGGACCATGTAGGCCAACATGTAGTTCCATATATAGGTTAAGTAGTAGGTAAGAGATTATTAATAAGTTTGTATTTATTGTGTATGTTAATATAATTTAAGTTATGTTCAAATATTGCAATTTAAATTGCTAATAAAATCCTGGAATATTCTGGAAGTTTTCAAAATGTTTCTTTAGTAGTTTTTGAAAACGAAGGTTTGAATTGAACCGTGTATCAGGTGAACCAATACACATTATACACAGTATAAGTCAATGCAGATTTATTTTGCATTGATCATTTAGCCTATCAATTAATTCGGTTAATATTCATGACAAATGTAGCCCTGACCCCCGTTCACCCAATCTGTTTGGTCTTATTAATGTCCCGTCCCCAGCAAAAAGTACATGTAGGTTATGTCATTATATCGTCCCTACCAATGTTGAGACCAAACCTACGCCCTTGAGTAATAGGCATGTTTACGTTTAGATAGACTATATTTTTTTGGATATTGTGTAGATATAATAATAGCAATAATGTAAATTCATAGTTATAAAGGGGTAGGAACTAGGAAAAAGTGCATACTTCTTCCTACTCCTTTTTCGAACCTGTGCATATGTTACCATTCATTCATTCATTCATTCATTCATTCATTCATTCATTCATTCATTCATTCATTCATTCATTCATTCATTCATATTATTTATCTGTGCGTATTATGTCTTATCACTATTATATGGCAAGTACCAACAAGTCGATGTAAATTACGAGCAGCTCAGAACGCCTCACTGGGCTGGTATGGTTACGGTTACTTCAGGTTCCCTCAGAGAGAGAGCAGCAATTTGATACACGCGTCGTCACGGTGAACTCCGCAGATAAAGGGTAAAAAAAGCCGTAACAGAATTAGCCTGAGTGTGAACGCAGTCGTACTGAAGTTTAGGGTTACTGTTGTTAGAGTAGAGAGACAACACCCTGCTTGAAAACCTTACACGCTGAGACAGCAGCTGTGGATGTCTCAACTACCAGGAAATGCAGGTGTATCGCTGCTCGGGGACAAGTCCCTGGACTTCTACCGGGACCCGGCGAGCTTCTGCAGACACAAGATGGAAAAACACGGGAGCAGAGTGTTTCAGTGTCGCCTGCTCAACAGACCGACCGTCTTCATCTGCTCCGTGGATGGCATGAGAGAGTTGCTGTGTGGTATGTTGTTGTACTGTGGTCACGTACAAGTTTGTTGTTCATTTGTAGTCTCGCCTTGAATATTTCTTGTGCTTTCCGTGTGACATCATCACCTGAAGAGTTCACTTTCTTGTGGAATATAACTCAGACTCGACTTTTTTTTTTCAGTAAAGGAGAAAAAGTTGACTTTCCCATTTAAGGACACTATGAGGAGAAATAATCACCCCAGGATTAGTTGTATGCTCATGGGAGAGACTCGTGATGCTGGAGAGGGGGCAGATTGCAGAAAGGAGGGATTCTTCTTCTTTGAATTAGAATTAGAATTAGGGCTGTTCGATTTTGCCCAAAAATAAAAGAGAGATTTTTTTCTCTCAAAGTCCGATTTTCGATTACGATTACGATTATTTTGTGAATTGACAAAAGGCAAAGAAATTATTTCAAATATGCTGTTTTTTTATTGAACATTTGCCCCATTGGGCTTTAAGTGCAAACTTTGCTCTTATTAAACCAAAAATGAATGAATAAAGTGCAAAACTCTGTAAAATAAGTTGAAAAAAAGTTTTAAAAAATATAATAAAATATAAAGTTTTATCTCTGAAAAAAAAAAATCAGCAAATCAGCACTTGCAAACATACAGTAAGTTATATTTCCAATTAAATAAAACAAGACATTTTCTAATTAAACTAAACTGGGTCTTTGCATGCTAAATAATAATGCAACCCATGAAGGAGGTAGAGGTGTCAGGTGTAATGTCAGTCATTACATTTGCAAGTTTTTTGCAAGGAACACGAGCCGGTCTACCGCATTAGGCTTGAGGGATGCCCGGTGGCATGTTACAACGCCCCCTCCTACACTAAAGAGCCTCTCCCATGGGGCACTTGTCGCAGGTATTGAGAGGTATTTCCATCAATCATTAATATGGTATCAATCATTAATATGTGTGCAGACAAGGTAAAAAAATAAAAATAAATAAAAAAAGTGAAAAATCGATTTTACGATTTTCACGTTTTAACATCGTTCTAATTACATAATCGCGATTACGATTTAAAATCGATTAATCGAACAGCCCTAATTAGAATAAAACACATACTTTTTCTGACATGACAGTTCCTGTGTGAACACACAGTCTTACATGTTATGCAAACATCTCCAACTTTGATGCAAACAAATTTGCAAAAAGAAACAACCCAGATTGTTCTTTTTTGCGTTTGATTAATGTGAACTGCATGTATTGTGTTTCAGACAAGTCCAATGTGTTTCTGAAGGATCCAACTGATTTGATGACAAACGTGTATGGGGACACAATTGTCACCACAAACGGTACCGTACATACAAGCTGAAGCCGACAGTATTCATGTATTCTGTTTAAATTCAACTGTGCCAAAAAAAGAAGTTGTATTGGTTTCTCAGGTGAGGAGGCCTGTCTCCTCCGTCTGTCCTTCACCAGCCTGTTAACGGGATCTGGTATGGAAACATCAAGAGATTATATTTACAGGTAACAAAAGTGATTTTACTGTATTTTCAGCAATATATGATATGTGCTGCAGATTATGGTTTTGGACAAAGGTTTGTGTAGTTGTGTATCTTGGACAGTTTTTGTGAGGGGCGTCTTGTTCCATGAGTCTGTCATCTTGTTTAAAACCCAAGCTTGTTACAGGTTCTCTCACTATTTCTCTCTACAGTGTGTGTGAGCGCTCTCTGAAGGATCTGTCACCCAGGTAACAGTTAATATGAACCCCTAGCAAAATTAGTATTGTAATACAGTGCAGTGCAGATGTTAGGAAAAGTGGGAATTTGCTTATTTGATCGCTCTCTTCCCTCCATTTTCTTCACTTCAGTGTTCCTCTGTTTATTTCTTAGTGGGCAGCCGGAGTGTGTGTACTCCGCATTCAAACGCCTGGGGACGGAGTTGGTGTTGGGGCTTTTCCTCAATGTACGCGCAGAAGAGCAGCCTGAATTTTTCGAGGAGATCATGCAGCTCTGCACCCAGCACTGGCATGGTAGAGCAAACTCAGATTATTGAAAAATACAGGCAGCAGGGCGAGACCAGACAATAAGTTTCAAGGCCTCTCTTTCTTTTATCAGTTTCACAAGGTTATGTGCAATACAACATTGCAGAATCTCCAACTTCTTCTTTCAGTTCAGTTCACTGTTGATTTCTTTGTTTTTTATTGGTTTTTTTTTTTTTCTCTGTCTGCTCCCACCGTCTGGACTTGTCCTCTTCTGCACCGGCAGGTCTGATCTCTGCTCCAATAAACGTGAAAATTCCGTTGTGGTCGTCAGGTTTCTCTACGGCTCTGGATGCCAGAGACAAACTGATGAACATAATCAAAAACAAACTGCAGAATGACACACAAGGGTGAGCCTGCTGATATCTCTTCTGTATTGCATTGATATTCTTATTCAAAGTTATGTCCCTCTTTTGACATGAATTAGATGCTCATTAAGGCCACTGATCTTTGTTGACACCCTGATTTGTTTGTAGCATCAATGCTACTAATTGTCAGTTAGTAATTATCCGTTATATATAACTTTTTTAGCCTTCTTTTGTATCATTTCTAGTTTTGTCAGCTCTCTTGGCTCTTTACCACTGCCTGACTCCAGTTCTGCTGCCCAGCATCTCCTGCTGTTCATTTCAGCGCTCATTCCTAAAGCTCTGGCGTCGCTGCTCACCTCCTTCACACTTGCTCTCAGTGGAAATGAACAGGTACACAAACTCAGGCAGCAGAGTGAATGCAAAAAACTATTCACACAGGTCTTGATGGTAAAAACAAACTTGTACATAAACACATACACTCACCAACCGCTTTATTGGGTACACCTGTCCAACTGCTCATTAACGCAAAATTCTAATCAGCCAATCACATGGCAGCAACTCAATGCATTTAGGCATGTAGAAGTGGTCAAGATGATTTGCTGCAGTTCAAGCCAAACATCAGAATGGGGAAGAAGGTGATTTAAGTGACTTTGGACGTGGCATCGTTGTTGGTACCAGATGGGCTGTTCTGAGTATTTCAGAAACGGCTGATCGACTGGGATTTTCACACATAACCATCTCCAGGGTCTACAGAGAACGGTCCGAAAAAGAGAAAATATCCAGTGAACAGCAGTTCTGTGGGCGCAAATGCCTTGTTGATGCCAGAGGTCAGAGGAGAACGGCCAGACTGGTTCGAGCTGATAGAAACGCAACAGTAACTCAAATAACCACTCGTTATAACCGAGGTTTGCAGAAGAGCATCTCTGAACGCACAACACATGGAACCTTGAGGTTGATGGGCTACAGCAGCAGCAGACCACACCGGATGCCACTCATGTCAGCTAACAACTACAATTCACCCTGGCTCACCAAAACTGGAAAACAGAAGATTGGAAAAATGACATGTCAACAACATGAAAGCATGTATCCACCCGGCCCTATATCAAAGGTTCAGGCTTGTGGTGTTGGGGATATTTTCCTGGCACACTTTGGGCCCATTAGTACCAATGAGCATCGTGTCAATGCCACAGCCTACCTGAGTGTTGTTGCTGACCATGTCCACCCCTTTATGACCACAGTGTACCATCTTCTGATGGCTCCTTTCAGCTGGACAACGCGCCATGTCATAAAGAATCATCTCAGACTGGTTTCTTGAACATGACAATGAGTTCACTACTCAAACGGCCTCCACAGTCACCAGATCTCAGTCCAACACCTTTGGGATGTGGTGGAATGGGAGATTCACATCCTGGATGTGCAGCCGACAAATCTGCACCAACTGCGTGATGCTACCATGTCAATATGGACCAAACTCTCTGAGGAATGTTTCCAGAACCTTGTTGAATCTATGCCACAAAGGATTAAGGCTGTTCTGAAGGTGAAAGGGCGTCCAACCCCGTACTAGCAAGGTGTACCTAGTAAAGTGGCTGGTGAATGTAGACTTTGCAGCTCCTCTAATTGTAAGAATTTTGGAAGAAAAAACTAAGTTAAATGATACTCCTCAATGAAATAAAGTGGATTACATTGTTATGCTTCACATTTATTTTTTGCATTCTTTGACCAACTGTTATACTGACAACATTTTTGAGATGGTGATAATTTACTGCGTTCAGCAACATAATAAAATGTCTCTATTGACAGCAGTCACACTTTATCACTCTTTCTCCATGTTCAGGTGGAGACCCGTCGTCAAGCGTTAGAAGACCCTGATTACCTGCACCGGGTACTTCTGGAAGTGCAGAGACTATGGCCGCCTTTCATAGGAGGACGCAGAATAGCGGACCGGGTAGGACTGATCACTTCACAGTTGGCAAAGAATGTTTAGCCCAAAAGTGTCCCATGTTATGGCTTTGACTGACAACACTGACTCAAGATGCCTGTGCCTGGGTCACGAATATACCAGACATGGCTTAGTTCCTAATTTTCTTTGAGCCTTTGGGCCACTTCTGGACTGCACAACACTTGCTGTGTATCACATGTCAAAACTAGCTTGTGAAGGTCAGGCCACATCTGGCTCATGCCCAGTTTGTTATTCATCATTAGTCCCTCAAATGCTATATCTAGTCACACACAGAAATATCATAATCACATCTGATTAAGTTAAAGATTGAATACATGAGTATGAGTTGGTTCCACTTTGGGAAAACTGATATGTAAAAAAAAAACACAAAACAACAAAAAATCTAACTTTAATGCATGTAGGAGAAACCATATCTGTAACTCTTGAATGTGCTATATTTTTGGTTGGGATGTAGGTGTCCAAAATATCTTCAAAGTAGAATCAAAAACCTGGATTATGAAATTACAGACATCACAGAGCAAGAGAAATACTATAAGCAAACTCAAATCCATCCATCCATTATCTATACCCGCTATATTCTTTGCAGCGTCCCAGGGGTCTGCTGGAGTCTATCCCAGCTCATTTCAGGTGAGAGGCAGGGGTTACACCCTGGACAGGTCACCAGTCCATCACAGGCCCGCAAACTCAAATAACATCCGTTTTAAGGGAAGTCTCCAGTACGTTGAGTTGCTGTGTGCTGTTCTTCCCTCCACTAGATGGCGACAGCAGACTATTGATAAAAGTCCACCTGTCTTCTCAATCTTGCTGCAAAGTACCAAGAATCACAGAGAACGAACAATATAACTCACAATAGTTACGTATACAGATTGCATTATGACAGGCAGTATTAGGATATTATAGATGCAGACTCTACGATGTGATGATTCTGAGAATCAGTGAGTCACTACCTGTTGAAGTTGTTCGGTTTGTCTTACATAACAGTGTATGGGCCCGATTTACTAAGATCCTAAATAAAGAGTACTAAATTGCGTGTGCACTGAAAAAGTTTGCACGTGCTGTTGTGTGTTTTGCGGGTGATCAACTAAGATTGCGTGCGCAATTGATAACAGGTGCAAACAGCAGTATTTAAATGAGGTGTTGCGTGTCTTACGGTTTGCGCCATGGAGAGTCTGGATGGAAAGCAGGATCGCAAGCGCAAAATGAAATTTGACGCGGTGGAGTTAGAAATATTAGTGGAAGAGGCAAATAAACACATTCATGAACTACAGCAAAGAAATTTAAACATTATCAAAAGTGTTGCTGCCTTGAAAAGCACCCCCTCGTCGACATATATGACCCACAGATCTCTTATTCACGAGTAAATGTCAAAAAGGACTAAATGCTCATGTTTAATTTACTACAAATGACAACGTACACACAATGACAAAAATTACATTCTCATTCCGTGTCACGTTCTGTTTAGCGTCCAGTTTTGTGTTAATGATTCATGTTTAAATGCGCTCATGGATTCCACAATAGTCATACTTTCCCACAATCACAGTCACAGATAACAAAAACCGGGTAAATGGTTATTGATGTCATTAATTAATAGCCTGCTTACTGTGTTGTCTTCCATAATATTTGTAAATATATATATAATATAAACTCCTAAGTATGTGCTTGTGTGAGTGTGTATGAGGGGGTGCTTTTCACGGCCGGGGTGCTGAATACGGCACAACACCACAATAACAGCAGCCATCGGTGCGTAATGCTGGGCAGATTAACACCTTTCTTTCGAACGTATTAAATACAGACGCAATCACAATCCACGCAAAAACTTTCTGGCTTGGTAAATCTCATTGCGTGAGGTAAATGAACCTATTTGCATTTTCCCCTCCCAGTATTTAGCTTTCTGGCGGGTACGCCCCATATTGATTATTCATCAGGGCCAAAGTACTAAATGAACAGCGTGTGCTATTTTGCTCATTTGAGAGGCGCAGTCCTCTTTGCACGCTGTTAGTAGATCAGCTTGCACATTGATTTGCGGGTGATGTCAAGTTTGCACACGTTTTTACACACGCAAACCTTTAGTAAATCAGGCCCTATGAGTTTTAAACACAATGTGGCACCAGATGTAAAAAAAAAAAAAACTGTTTTTCTTTTGTGTTGGACATCATTTTATTCAATTTTTATTTGTTTTGTATTGTTCGATATTTTCCAGATATATCTCCAGGACCTGTTAACCACAATTTTTTTCATTAAAATGACTGCTTTCCTCTGATAGCACCCCGTGTTTACCAAGTACCATCTCTTGATTGGCTGACTCTGCACTGTGAGGACGGGCTGTTCAGCCTCTACCCGCTAAACTTACTGTTGATCATTATGACCTCATCAAGCAGGCTTACGCAACAATCCGATGGGAGGCATTGATTCCACTCTGTGATTGATTTGCTCCGCTTCCCCGGAAGGAAGGGAGCGGGAGTGGAGGTCTCTGGTGGGGCGGATGTGTGCTGGTGACGCTGTGAAATGGAAAGTTTTCACTCATCTAGGAAATTGATCAGTACATTTTTTTTTTTTATTGCTGGTGGTTTTGGTGGGGGGGGTGTTTTAGAAGATACAATCAAGACCAAAGGGACTTAGAGTCAGATTGACCATGGAAGAGAAGTGAAACACCTACAAGGGATTCAAGTAGACATAGACATTTGTGTTGAAAAATATTCAAGCTAAAAATTAAAAGTAGTCCTTTGAAGAGTACTTACAGTTAATTAGAGGCACATTGTCACTGCCATAGGCGCTCCCATGCCAATACCTCTGTGTAACCTGTACTAACAGCAGGATACTCAGCAGGAGAGCACTCTGCTAGTCCTAAAAAGAACTGTGTAAATGTTTACAGTCGTGAAAAAGAATGTAGACGCTTTTTTAATTGTAGTGTGTACAAATCACCTGTTCCTTATCAGGTCTTAGAATACAGCCTCTAATGAACAGCATCATTGGTATATGATATATTATATCATGTTTTTATCGACTGTATCTAATGGAAACCAAACCACTATTTTCATTTCATTTTTCATTTTATTCTTTATTTCATTCAAAAAAACTAAACAATTTAATACAAACACAAATACAAATGTTCCTAACTTATGAATGAAAAGGGAGCAGAAAGAAGAAGAATCTTATCTGATCTGCCCCTTTCACAAATAACATAAATTAATAATAATAAAAAATAAATAAAAAATTTAAAAAAAACCAACTAAGTGAATAAAAACAACTAAAATAAAATTAAAATAACATTAAATAAAATTACCACCGCCTACGGGTATGTCAATCAAACTCAACATTTTTCGTTATATTTGTTTTCTTTGTTCAGATTGTTCCATAAATTGATTCCTTTCACAGAAACACAACGTTCCATCAATTTTGTCCTGCATCTTGGTTTTATAAAAATCTCTGTTCCTTTTAAGTTATACTTGCTTTTTCTTTTTTCAAATCTTTTCTGAATGTTGATTGGTAAAGTTTTTTTATGAGCTTTAAACATAATTTGCAGAATACTATGGTCTACTAGTTCATGAAATTTCAACAAATTTAACTGAAGGAATAATGGATTTGTTGGATCTCTATATCGTTTTCTACTAATTATCCTTATGGCTCTTTTTTGCAGAATGAAAATTGATTGAATATATGTTTTACAGGCATTTCCCCAAACTTCAACACAGTAGGTCAGATATGGAACAATCAGAGTGTTATATAAAATGTATAAAATATAAAATGTAAAACTATTTCCACTGAAATTAAGAGGTGAAGTAGCAGCAAGGTGCTGCGAAACAAATCCACTTAATAAACTGATTGTTATCAGATGTGACAACTTCTGTAAATGCTAACATTTGGGCGGTTTGCTGCTCTGAAGCTTTCAAGTGTGTGTTAAAACAATGTCATGAAGCAAATATTTGCAACAGTGTCCTCTTGACAAACTAGACCAAAGGGGAAGTACATGCCTATTATGCACAGTATATTTGCTGGAAACCACAGCACAAACGCCTCACACCAACTGTCAAACATAGTGACAGGGGTGTAATAGTTTGGGGCTTGTTTTGTAGCCGCAAAACCATGTCGTCTTGAAGTCTCAACTTCTCTATGTAACAGTTTTCTGTAGTCAAGCGTACAAATATTTGTACAAATTGAGTCCTGTAAGATGAAAATGATCCCCAACACACCAGCAGATCTGCAACAGAACAGCTGCAAAAAGAAAAGAAAGAAAAATCAACCTGATAAGGACCAAATGATATATTTTTTCTAATGTCCTGATACATAAAGCCTCAGAACTGAAAGAGGGGACACACTTGTTATTCACAAGACTGCATTTGTGTGGGAAAGTGCGCCAGAAATTGCTTATATTCACAGTCAGGCGGAAAAACTGAACTCTCCACCAGGTGGAACTAAAATATGCGACACATTTGACAACCTGAGTGCGTGTGCGTGAGAATGAGTGGGTGGTAGACTTAAGTCGGCAGAGGCATCTTTCAACAAGAACTGGGAGAAAAGAAGATTTTGAGAAATGAGAGTGTCGAGGAAAGCAAAACAGTGATCATGTTTTTTGACGGCACATTAGAGCAGCTTCAAATGGATGTGGTGAAAAGGTGATCTGAGCGGTCTTTTTGCCCCAAGTTACCCTTTTTATACCAGAGCTTAGCAAGAGAACTAACTCTGAATAATTAGTTTGAGTTAAAGTTATAACATTAATTTGGTTTCGTTTTGCTCGATGCAGATGGTGTTATGACACTAAAAACCTTGAATTCTTTAACTTCTGGATCACTGGTTACATAAGTGCTGCCCATTATATTGTTTATCCAAACAAGGTTGAGAAATGTTTATCGAGAAATTTCCTCATGAAGGAAATTTGAACAAGTATAAAGTTAAAGGGCCGTTTTAATGAACTAGTTTTACAATATTTCACATTTTTTCGGACACTCAGTAGGCATTCAAACAGATTCTATAATGCCAGAAGAACATGACACAAACCAGAAATGCGTACGAATTGACATTATAATATATATATATATTACATTTACAATAGATATCTAATAGATGTGGTGATGCTTTCCTCTATATGTGTGTCTGTTTGCGCAGGACTCCACCCTTGCAGGGTTTCATGTCCCTAAAGGTCATGGTGCAATCTACATCAGCCACTCTGTGCACCTTGACCCAGAAGTCTTCCAGCAGCCTGACAGCTTCCTGCCGGAGAGATGGAGCGGGAGGTGAGGATCTTAATCTTTCAGTTTGGTAGCTTTAGGGCTCTTTGCAGAAATAATCTCAAAGGTCCTATATGCTGCCTCTTAACAGTCAGGAGGTTCAGTGGAAGGTAATTAAATAAGATGATTGCAAGAAAATAAAATGTATTTACGATATCTCATGTTTTGAGAATAAGCACATTTCAAGACTCAATTAAAACCTTCTGTGCAGTGCCTGATAAACATTATGTCTATACAGGACTGTGTCAGAAAACTAGAATATTGTGATAAAGTTCTTTATTTTCTGTAATGCAATTTAAAAAAAAAAACAAAAATGTCATACATTCTGGATTCATAACAAATCAACTGAAATATTGCAAGCCTTTTATTATTTTAATATAGCTGATTATGGCTTACAGTTTAAGATTAAGATTCCCAGAATATTCTAATTTTTTGAGATAGGATATTTGAGTTTTCTTAAGCTGTAATTCATGATCAGCAATATTAAAATAATAAAAGACTTGCAATATTTCAGTTGATTTGTATCCAGAATGGATGACATTTTTGCATTACAGAAAATAAAGGACTTTATCACAATATTCTAATTTTCTGAGACAGTCCTGTATATGGTAATGTCTCTGCAGACCAGCTAATAAATTTCCTGCTGCTTAAAGTTGCATTTGGTAGAAAAGCTCCTGCAGCCAGTAAGTCTAATTTTATAGGATGACCTAGTTACCACTGTTAGTTGAATAGGTGTTTGCACTGGTAATTCAGATTTTGGATGGAGCAGTAAAAAGGCTCTTTCTTCATAAAACCATGTCTTTTATAGGAGCTTGGCCACAGTGAAACACATCCAGCAGGACACCTACCTGATCAGGGTGGGCTGCCAACCTGGATAAGCTGTTGTGAAGCATAAAGTAGAGGAACATCCTTTATTAAAAATACTATCAATGCATTTTATATTCTCCAAAATAGCTACCTATATATTTTATTTGTTGGGAATGTATCTGTTTTCTGAAATGATTGAAACTAAGGTTTGCCGCATTAATAATAAAAAGTATTGAGCCTTTCTAAAAAGGCCTCCAAACAAGCACCAATATTGAAATATTTATGATGAATTCATCGTTTTGATGGAACTCGCAGGGTGAGTTCACTCACCTGTAAGCTCGGCCATGCTGAGTGTTACCTCCGTTGCATCATCCATGTTTGAGTCCACAATGGTTAAATGTTGTACCACAGTCTCACTCACACACGTGTGCACGCACACAAACTAGATAGAGGAAGAGGGAGGAAGCTTTCAGCACCGTGACACATTAGCAGGCAGAGTGGCACAAAAAAAAGATCAATTTGCATAAACAGAAAACAAAAAGAAGAAAACACACTGCATTTTCCTACATTGAAGCTCATAGCTATATTTCAGGCATTATTAACATTTATAAAGAATAAAAATTAAAAGAAGTCTGATACATTTTGATCACTGTACTCTGTTGTAAAAGAAGAAAATTAATAAACAGATTCAGGATACATTGCAGTAGATAAATGTGGTGAAAAAAAATCCATTATTGTCAACAAAATAAAAACATGTTCATAAGATGCACAGCAGCATTGATTGTCCAAGTAATTTCCATCCACATGTGTCACATCTATCTGACCAGTCAACAACGGTAATTATCACATTAACTGTAAAATTCACTAGTGTCTGATGGAAGGATGGGATTGGTACAACAATAAATCTTTTAAGGGATAGGAACATTAATTTGGGAATAAGAGCATAAATGTATTTGACACTTATTTACATTTTGGAGACTTCACACAGTAGATCTATTTTTAGAACGGCTGTTGAAGTCCAGTCGTCTGTGCTGTCATGAAATAGGCATAACAATAACATGTAATTAGCTTTAAGCACACTTTTTTAAGCATAATGGTTTAGATACAACTCCTACTTTTGGTTGCAAACAGAGACCATGAATTAATTAATTTTAAGAAAAGTCTACATCACAGCCATTTTACAGTTTTATGTTTCACAGCTCAGACAGCCATTTATATCAGTTGTATTGAAGGAAAGAAAATGCAATCTGAACAAAAAAAAAGACTCAGTGAATCCGTCTGTAATGGTCTCTGGATATTTGAAACAGTATCTGGCTCATTCACTCATTCACATCCTCTCTTCATTCACCTGCTTATTCTCATTCATGCTCGTTCACTCGGGCGACAGAAATCCATGAATGCATGGAGCTGCTGCCATGGAAACCGGTCACCTGCCACTGTCTTTACCAATAGGGTTTCCCGTTGAGCGTGAGTATCTGCAGGGTGGAAGAGCAGCTGTTTTCTCCCTCGTTACGCCCCTTTAGAGCGTGATGGGATACAGAGTTATGAGTCTGGCACGGTATTTTACTGTGTTATTGTTTCAGAGCAAAAATCTGGGTAGTTCCTCAAAATGTGAATCTTTTTCACAGCATACGACAGCAGTAATAATTGATAATAAAAGAATTACAAGTGATTACAGTTATACACGATCGTAGGGTATGCCTGACTGCTGTGCACCAGATGGTGACACAATTTTCAGCCGTGTTTTCGTGCATATACTTCTCCAGGAAAAGGTAAACTTAAACTATAAAAGATGAGATAATTCAAAGATTACGTTTATAACCATTCGTTATAAACGTAATCTTAATCTGGGAATAGATGCCATTTTAGTGTATGCAAAGACAGCACAGCACTTGGATGAGAAAATAAATCTTTGAATGAATAAACATGTAGCTGCTGCTATGGCAACTGGCTTCGGCACACCTATTTTTACCAATGGGGATTCCCTCTGTGCTTTATGAGTGATACTGTGTGTATGCGTGCATTGTGCAGGATGGGGTTAAGGAATGAGTCAGAGGCTTTCCTTGAGGCAGTGAGGTGTAAAACTATAGGAAATGCACTAATTTAAAAGGAAATGCGACGTGTGGGTACTGATCAATTTTAACAAAGGTCTGAGAAATGTAGATTTACTGTATAGCAAGTGATGACTTTTGGATGAGTGTTTAAAGATAAGCATGGTGCAGGGTTCACAGGGTTCTGCTGGAGCTGTATCCCAGCTGTCTTCAAGCAAACATGAGGGTACACCCTTGACAGATCAGCAGCCGTTTTATATAGTAAGCTAAGCACGCTATAAGGTCTATCTTTAGTACGGAGATGTTTAATGCTGGATTTTGATTTATCTTACACTTAAATGCTCCTCAGACTACTGATTTTGACTGTGTTAGTATCCATCCACCCATCCATTTTCTGTACCCGTGTAATCCTTCACAGTCCTTTTGTTAATAATTTTAATATATTTGTTTGATCTCACCAACCTTCCCTTTGATGCTCTTCTGTTTTTTCTTCACCCTCTCTGCCTATTTCTCAGCCTCTCCATCTGTCAGTCTTCCTGCAAACTGCTTTGCTCTCTGTCGTGATGGTTTCCAGGCTCTTTTTCATGCCACCTGGCTCTTTAACTTAATGACTGCAGTCCTGTTATGTAACGAGCCCACCTACAATCATCACAGTTTCATCTGTTTTTGTTTCTTTCTTTTATTCTCTTGTTGTTAGGCTGTTGTTGGGTATGTTATTCCAGTGCATATTCTCATGGTGTTTATTATCAGTATGTATTTGCACAGGCCTTTTCAGTTGGAAGCAAATAGTGAAGCTGGCAAGTTAATATCCCATCAGCCGAACGCCCACACAGACTCCGGCCCCAGATAAATGAATCAGAAGTGCTACCAAGTACAGATAAAGATCTGAGCTGCTGCAGCAGATTGTGGTATGGGTTTCTGTTGAAACTGAGAATGGGGAGTTTCCTTCTTGCCTGAAAAAACACTGGCAAATATCAGATGTTATTTGAAATGGAAACTTAACTTAGTTTTTTAATGTTTGCATAAGTTGCATAAGTTATCACAGCTGACTTCAAGGTGGAGGTAATGCAGATTTCTTGTTGCAAATGGCTAGTACCGTAAAATAAAAAAAGAAGAACACAGCAAAAAAATCAAAAGAAGAAGAAACATGTAAACAAGGGATGCTCCTTGCATTTTTGTTTGCTTTTTTAACATACGCCACAATGGTAGTGATTGAGATTAAAAGAAAAATCCCCTCCAAAAAGGCCTGAACCGACTCATTGTCCCATCTTTTCTTGTAATCTTCAACTTCATCAAATGTTGTCGTAGAGAAATGGTTTTGGTCAAATACGTTCAAATGAGTTGTGTTCACATGATTTATTTTCACGTGAGAGTGCTGAACATAATTAATAAATTCCAATTAGCAGAGACCAGGAGGTTCCCGTTTGCCAGCTTCAGTTCTTCTCCTATTACAGAAATGTTTTTCGCCCCGTAAAGGTTGCTGAAAGCATTTTGGTGGGCTGTTCCTGATAATGGAGACACGCATCAGCGACCCAGCCCCAAAAAATCTGCCTGCAACTGAAGTAGCCAAATGTGGCTATGCTTGGGCACTATACAGGTTACCTAGGGCAAATGCACCCCAAAAGTTTCACTGTGAAGGGCCCTTTGTACTCAGTTCAGTATAGCGATGAGGGTGATATTACACACTCTTCGCAACATTGCCTTGAGTGCCCTGAAAAGCGCCTTAAACAAATAAAATGTATTATTATAATTATTATTAACAGTGCCAACATTTTAAGTTCATATACAGCTACAGCAAACTGTCAGATATGGAGAAATACAAATATTATAGCAATGACAAAGAAACAAAATAAATATTTAACACATTTGTGTTAAGCTACCAGTGAAAAAACTCAGTTTTAAATATTTTATGTATTATATATCCTCTGAAATAATTCCCCTCAAATGAAACCCACATTCAAGAACAGGAAAACAAAACACTTTTTTTAATGTTAGAGGACTCTTTGTTCAAACTTATAGTGAATCTAATCGATCAAAGCCTTCTTGGCCTCTGAGTCATGATGTCTCAGTCTGCCCCTTCAATATACTTTCAAGCAGGTAAATGAATGAACAGCAGATTACACTTCAAATCCATTTATTTTCTTAGAGTCTTATACTGGCCTGTTTCACCTCCTCTCTCTGGGTCTTAAAGGACAACATTGTATGCTACACATCTTGCTGTTTCAAGATGGACCAGTAGTACATTAAACCATTAGGAGGATAATAGAAAGAACACCAATAATCTTCTCACGCTTGTAATCTATCTGACTCACTGCTATACTACACGCATCAATAATGCTTCCTGTTTATCTTTAATATGGGCTCATGTTTCAGAGAGACAGGAAGCATTAGGCTCAGGAGGTAGAGGTGGCCTGCATCAGCAAGGTATTGATGGACAACTTGAAACAGCCAGCATCAATTTATTTTAAGTACATTTGTACAGCAGTTACTGTATATTGGAGAGTAACAAGTATGACACACTGGTCAGCCAGTTGGATTACTGATTGATGTCTATCGTGTTCACGTTAAGATTTGTTCACGAAGTTGAACAAAACTGGCTTGAGAGCTCAGTTCTTTACAAATCGTTTGTCTAAAGATGTTTTTTGTATGCGCAGGAATGCAGGTCAGGAGCACTTCTTGTGTTCCTTCGGCAACGGACCTAGGAGCTGCATCGGAGTTCAGCTCACTAATGTCTTCCTCAAGGTGATAAAAACACCTTCACACACAATAACACATAAATACACTTGCACTTGTCTCTTTTTTGCCACTAATTAGATAAAAAAGTTTTATTCAGGTGGATTTCCGTCTCATAACTTTGTTTGTAGATTCAACTGTCAGCTTCTGTTTACCAGTACATTTTTTCCTTTAATGATGTCATTGGATATCCTAAAGGAAATTGTATAGTATAAGCACACAGGGACATATTGTAATTTTGCGGTAGTAACAGGAAATGTAATGTGTTGATCATAGAGGGACCTGAGCTTAATTGGGAGGTCAGGTTAATGACTTTACCTTTATATTAGCTATGGTGGAAATATGCTCACAGCGAGAGGGCCATGGCTGACAGTCTCGGCATGTTTGATTGTGGTTTCTGTCAGCACAGTTCTGTGCAACTAACACACACACACACACACACACACACACACACACACACACACACACACACACACACACACACACACACACACACACACACAGTGAAAAACCATGAGGGAGGTGAACCATCCCCCATCCAACCAGTAAATAGAGCACTGCTCATGGGAACGACAAAATGCTTAGCTGTATGTATGAGACTGTGTGTTTATAGATATACTAAAAAGAAACCCATGCATCTATTAACCCTCTTCAAGTCCCCATAGTAGCAGTCACCAGAGCCACCATTGCAAACATAATGAACATACATGTATCCACACTCAGCCTGAACACCCACATGGCCTGGAGACACGAGAACATTTATGACACAAGTGTAACAGCATTTATTATCCTAGAAAGACCTGTCCCTCAGGGAGCAAGCGTGTGTTTATAAGTGTTTATAACATTTAACACTCACTGTGTTAGGATTTTTGCACTTTTTTTCTTGTGTCCAACTTAATCTATGTAAGACCCCAAAACCAAACCAGGTACCAGGATTATATCTTTTTCCAAATGGCAAACCTTTTAGCAGATCATATGACTCACTTGGTGGCTCTGTAATATTAACACAGTTGAATAAATGAAAAGGTTGGTACCAATGGTTAAATTTATGATTTGATAGTCTTGGGTTGTTCTGTGGTCAGACCACAACTTCGAACCGCCGCATCGACAATGGAGGCAGAGAACATGGTCCACTCGGACTCAATGTCCCCCGCCTCCCCCGGGATCTGAGAGAAGCTCTCTCGGAGGTGGGAGTTGAAGACGTCCCTGACAGAGGGCTCAGCCAGACGTTCCCAACAGACCCTCACAATCCGTTTGGGTCTGCCCGGTCTGTCCAACCTCCTCCTCCGCCAGCGCATCCAACTCACCACCAGGTGGTGATCAGTTGACAGCTCAGCCCCTCTCTTCACCCGAGTGTCCAAGACATGCGGCCGAAGGTCAGATGAAACGACAACAAAGTCGATCATTGACCTCCGGCCTAGGGTGTCCTGGTGCCACGTGCACTGATGGACACCCTTATGCTTGAACATGGTGTTCGTTATGGACAAACTGGGACTAGCACAGAAGTCCAACAACAAAACACCACTCGGGTTCAGATCGGGGAGGCCGTTCCTCCCAATCACGCCTCTCCAGATATCACTGTCATTGCTGAAATATAGAACAATATAATATATTTTTAGTGAAGTGTATTATTTTTTGTGGCAACACAGCATAGGTTCACAAACATTTGAAACTTACATCATCCTCTTCTCTATCTCCCTGGAAGTCAGCTTCAGTCATCATCGACATCGTCACATCCTAATCCTTTGACAGCTGAGGGAGATTAGATTGAATTAATAAATGTGTTATGTTATGTACATTGCACATATTCTCAAAGTTACATTTTGATCGATCACTTCTCTCACTGCTGCCTCCATCAGCCAGTCAAAGACTTCTTCCTTCTTGATCTTCTCCTTGAACCTAGGGTCCATGGTGGTGGCCTCTTCCAGGAACGCTATCAGATCATCATTCTATTAACAAATAAAACAAACAATAGTTTCACATAA
Source organism: Cololabis saira (assembly GCF_033807715.1). Classification (NCBI taxonomy): domain Eukaryota; kingdom Metazoa; phylum Chordata; class Actinopteri; order Beloniformes; family Belonidae; genus Cololabis; species Cololabis saira. The sequence goes on along the minus strand of NC_084597.1, from coordinate 32,146,563 downwards.
TTTAACTATTGTCTTTGCTAGAGTAAAAGTCATAGAGAAACAAAATGCTGTTTAGTATCCAACCAAGAGTACAAACGAGTAGCAAAAAAGTGCAATGCTAAGTATGTACAGTTTGTATAAGAGAATTGAAACTGTCATACATATGTATGAATATGGATGTATATCTTAGTAACGTCCCTGTGGCATTCCTCGGTTTTTTCTGCAGACACCTTCATTTGTCGCTTGGCGATTGTGAATGGGGTTGTCTGCATCAGCAAACCAGCAGTGGTGGCTGCTGCTTCGTACATACCTCCTACAGGATTAGTGTAACATATATCAGCGGTGTTAAAATTGATAACGCATTCTCCTGAGTAAATTAACTACCAATTTAATGATTCATAATCTCACCTGGCTTAGCAGCTGGGCTGCTAACTTTAACCGTGTTGTTTAGTCAGTCAAACACGCCGCACTCCTTAATTTTTCATGAGTGAAAAATTAAGTGTTTCATGATGTTGCTGGTGTTACCCCCTTGGACGCAACTACTTTCTACTATATTGCATTGAGCCGAAGCTTCATTACGTTTGATAAAGTAAGCCCATACCTTCGATCGCTTAGCTCTGACGGCCGACATATTTACCTATTGGCTAGAGAAAACAATGGGGCTCTACGTCATAACTTGTCAATGGCGGCAGTATCATTACGCAACAGTTAAAACTTTTAGCGGTACTCTGGTACCGACCATTCACATACACATCCCTACTCATAACTGTCTGGCCGTAATCAGTTCATCCAGTTGAAATTATTCACGTCCCACCCATCCCCCCACTCCACTGGTGTTCTCCAGGGCTCTGCCCTGGGCCCTCTGCTATTTATTTTTTATCTCCTCCCACTTGGACTTATATTCCGCAAACATAAAATCCATTTCCACTGTTACGCAGACAACACGCTCTGTGCCTGTAGTCTGATTCTCCTCAAATTTCCTCAAACTTAACAGCAACAAAACCAAGGTAGTCCTCATTGGTTCAAACCCTCTCCAAACATCCCAGTTTCACCCTCAAAAAAGACACCTACTCAGTTTTCCCCAGGCTAAGAGTCTGGGTCATCCTCGACAGCACTCTATCATACCACACCCACATCAATAACACCATCCGGTCCGCCTATCTCCACCTCTGAAACATCAACCGCCTTCGCTCTTCACTCAATCCCAACAGTGCAGTAATCTTGGTTCACTCTCTGGTCACTTCACTTCACTTCACTTCTGGCCTGGACTTTTGCGACTCCCTTCTCTTTGGTCTCCTCCATAAACTCCAACTGGTCCAGAACGCTGCTGCCTGGATCATCACCAGAACACCCACCATCAGTCACATCACCCCCATTCTACACCAACTCCACTGGCTTCCTATCAAACACAGTATCAACTACAAAATCCACCTCTTGACGTTTAAAGCCATCCATAACCTCACTCCCCCAGCGGTAGGTGCAGTTCTACACCGCCATCATTGAGTACATCCTCACCTCCTCTATTCCCCATCTGGTACGCTGCTATCATCTGCTCTGCAGAGAAGGTGATTGGCTGCAATCTTCCATCTCTCCAGGACCTGCACGCTTCCAGGACCCTGAAGCGTGCAGGAAAGATTGCGGCAGACAGCTCCCACCCCAGACACAAACTGTTTCATACTCTTCCCTCTGGCAGGAGGCTGCGGCCCAAAACCTCACGCCATAAAACAGTTTCTTTCAGACTGCAGCTGGCATCGTCAAAAAGGCCCGGACCCCCCTTTCCCCGTCTACCACAGACTGTCCCCCCACCGATTACGTTAATGTAAAGACTCCACTTCTGACCTTATGCATCACATTAACGCACATCCTGGGTCACCTCTGTCCAGACTCATTACCCTGGCACTTTAAACTACTTTAAAACCAACATGTTTTTCTTTTTCTTTTATATTTTACATCTCACTATTTGTTCTTTTGTATTGCACCAAATCACCACAACAAATTCCTTGTGTGTGTTAAAAAACTACTTGGCAATAAAGTTCTCTCTGATTCTGATTCTGAGCAAAGTAGCACGACTAGGACACCAAAGCAAGGTGGTCAAAGAAATTACCACAAGGTGGTCAGAGAAATGTCATTATAAAGGCTGAATGAACGATGGGCAGTAATAACCATGATTTCAGTCTTAGATGGGTAAACATCCATGCAGACAGATCAGAGAGGCAAACTGAGATTTGTGCAGAATTGTGTATAATCTGCATAACAGTAAAATGAGAAGCCGTGTGAATAAATAGTTTGGCCCAGAGAGGTGGTGTAAATGGCAAAGAGAAGAGATCCTAGTACAGAGCCTTGGGGCACCCCTGTGGAGAGCTGATGTAATAAAGATGTTTTCTTCTACTATGACACTTTGAAGGAGTGCCTGGTAAGGTAGTAACAGAACCAAGAATTCATTAATCCTGAGATTCCCTTAGTTTGAGACTATATTATATATAATATATTATTTTAAGAATATTCATCTGTTTATCTTTGATTTTGCGCCAACGGGCTTTCCATAGTCTGCTCATTTTTGCTGTTTCTTAATGAAGAAGGCAGATGAGAGTCACAGGGAAGGAAGCAGATTGCACTAGTCTGCCAGTGAGGAGTTTATCTCAGCAGTCTATATCTATTGAGTCAGGCTGTCAACTCACAAACTCAAAGTTCGTTATTTGACCCATTACAATTGATTATGTTCACCTGGACATCATCATATTGGCAAATGTTTGTTATCAAATTTTTAAAGATTAAAACCAGTGATAACATGTGGGTGTTTCAGCAAACTGTTGAAAATATATCTGTTAGCAATAAAACACACACACACACACACACACACACACACACACACACACACACAGCTCTTGAAAATATATCTGTTAAGGCTGAGTTATGGTTCTGCGTCAAAACGACGCCGTGCCTATGGCGTTGTCGCGTCACTGACGCCGTCACTGACGCCGTCACTGACGCCGTCACTGATGCGCACCTCCCAAAAATTGTAACCACGCGTCGAAGCGACGCAGACCAAACACAGACCGAAAGGGCTGTGATTGGTTCGCTTGGAAGCAACGCTTTTCCAGTTTTCGGTTTGAAGCAGTCGTGAACTTCCAGCACTCTTTTCTTCGTGTATGTGTGATTTTTTTGGTTTTGTTTTTTTGCACAATAGTTGTCCTTATCTCTTTTATTCACTGTGACCGGAAAAAGTCAGATAAACTATTCAGGAAAAGAACGCAAATTAGCGGTCACGGGGGGTGCTGCACCGCGACGAAACGGAGTGACGGAGAAGTCCGAAGGGTTCACGACGGCGTCACAGCGACGGCATAGGCACAGCATTGGTTTGACGCAGAACCATAACTCAGGCATTAGGAATAAAACACACACCCACACACATACACACCCTCAAACACACACAAACACGCATATGAGTCATAAAATGGACCAAGAAGAGGGCGGGAGGAAATCCCCCCCGCCAGCAAGCCCCCGCCCCCTCCCAGACAGAGGGAAGCCCCGGGCGGAGCCCCCATGACTACGGGAGGAGGCAGCCAGGAAACCTATGTTGATAGACCAATACCCAGCCGAGCAGCAGCCGCCCGACATAGGCTGATCATGCGGCCAGGAGGTCCACACCCTCCAGGCCCATAACCCCCACCCGGCGAGAGGCCAGCCTGTCTGGAGACCCGGGGCCACGTTGACCGTCGACGCCGGCGGGCCGGCACCCGCCCCAATGAAAGCGTGAACCCCAGAGCCAAAGGCGTGCCCAGCTGCAAGGGCAGCGGGGGAAAGTGCGGGAACCCCCCAACAAGGAGCCACCCAGACATGCCCAACAGCAAGGAGTCTCAAACCCAGGTTAGACAACGGACACTAGGGGTGGGACGATACGGGTAAGTCCCAATTCGATACTTTGGCGATATGTGGCCCAGGATATCGATAATATCACGATATTTTCGATATTCGATATATCGATATATCGATATATCGGTAAGAGCGATATATCACGATATATGGGACTGAAAAAGAAAAAATAGCTATAAAAAGGAAAATGTCTGTAGTTATGCATTTATTCAATGCCAAAACTTCATACAAGAAAGTGCATATTTCCTCACTGTCTCCTAGGCTTGTAAATGTAAACACTGTACAGCTGGACAAATTAAAGTGCATGAACATTAATAACATGTTTTATATAAACCAAGACAGTGCACTGCTTTGATTCTAATACTGAAAAGTCAGTAAGCAACTTAATTTTGCACAGTACCTCACTGCCTCCTAGGGCTGGGTATCTATTAAAATGTCAAGAATTGATCCGATTCTTAAGATTCAGAATCGATTATCACCATTTGATTCGATTTGATCCGATATTGATGTGGATTAGTGTTATTAAAAAAAATGTTTGCGCTGTTGCCTGATTTATATGACTGTAAAATAACTAGTGAAATAATAATTTCACAAATAATTATTGTGAAATAACTAAGAAATAAATAACTCAAATAGGCTTTTCAATATGCCTTCTTTTCCAATATCCTTTTAGCCTGTCTAATTTATTCTGTCACCACACACACATATTGAAGCATCAGGCATTTTTCACTTATGTCATGACAAACTGTATCCGATAACAGAAGAAACCAAATAAGCTATAATAAATATAAATAATATGAACTTCATGGAACTAACATAACATTTTGAAGTTTAAGCTGAAATATCCAAAGCACTGAACACTGGTTTTGCACGGGTGGGCGTGTGTCTGTGTGTCCGTGTGTAAAGGCTGATTTATGGTTCCGCGTTACACCAACACAGATTTACACCATAGGGTACGCGGCGACACGCACCGTACTGTACGCGTCGCCGCGTACGGCTACGGCGTAGGCTCTGCGTTGATGTAAAGCGGAACCATAAATCAAGCTTAACGTGTCTGGTGATTCAATGATCTGCAAGTTTTCCCAGCACACGGTTGACTGGACACGGAAGGATACGAGCGAGGATCACTCACAGAGTGAAAAGCATAAACGTCATAACACAAAAAGACTGACGATCATTTACTTTAACGGCGTAATAGGTGGCATAATTGTGTATTACAGTACGAGCCGCTCTCCTCACGTGGAGCGCAAGCGGGGTCCGTTTACAACGCAGCTGGTTGTCTGTGCGAGCGGAGATTAACGCACATGGCAGCTTAAACACCGGCTCAAACAGCAAGTAATTTCCAGCATTAACAGTGCTGCTCAGCCCGCTGTCTGTGCGAAGTAAACCGGTCGTTCTGTATTTTCTGCACTGGTTTCTCAGGCGGCTGTTTGTTTTGTTCACGAGGGCAGCGGGGGCGGGCGGGGCAGAGCTTGAACAATAGTGCGGTGACAACCGCGTAAACCACATTGTGTGTTTTAATAAAATATCGATATTAGCCGACAGTATATCGATTATTTATTGAAACAGAGAGCACAACAATATATTGAAATGTCGATTTTTTTTCCCACCCCTAACCGACACCCATTCATCCATCCATCAATCCATTATCTATACCCGCCTTATACTTTGCAGGGTCACGGGGGTCTGCTGGAGCCTATACCAGCTAATTGCAGGCGAGAGGAAGGGGTACACCTTGGACAGGTGTACCCTCACCAGTCCATCGCAGGACACCCATTCACACAGACACTAACATTCACTCACTGACAAAGACATGGACAATCATTCTCTCACCACTTCCATCTCCCCCTGGAGGCCCGGCACCGCAGGGCAGTTGATGATTGTGTGTGAGTGTGACTAATGCGGTTAAAACAGGGAGGGGGAAGTCAGGGCACCATGTGGCTATGCCACTAACCACATTTGACAGTGCCCCCCCTCCAAAGACCCTATGTGCAAGTATCCTTGTCAGGTGTATATCTGTTGAGTGTAGAGATGTCTAAGATGTTATTAAAAACTGAGGAGCAGGCAGTCCCGGGGTATGTAAGACAGCATCCCCCCGGACCCCCTAACCCCTCGGACCTAAGTGAATGTGTGCGTGAGTCATGTAGGGGAGCAGGAGGAAGAGAAGAGCACGAAGCCAGGAGGTAGGGCCAGAGGTACTGGCCCAGGGCGGGGGGGGCCCCAGTCCCCCAAGCCCGGTCAGCAGCATACCGCAGCCCCAGCCACTGGCATGGAGTGGGAGATGGTACAAACAGTCCTCCATTCACACTAGGGCTGGGCGATATGGCCTTTTATTAATATCTCGATAGAATGACCAGATCTACCTGGCACTCGGTCACTTCCCAGCCGCTCGAGGCTCCCAGCTGATTTCTAATCAGCGCCGACGAACAAAATAAAAAAAAAAGCGTTGCCGCTTGAAGCTTCTTTCACTCTCATTTTTTAACTTGATATCGAACACAAGCCACAGACCCAGCAGCACATATATCATCTCCCCCAGGTTCTACATATTTAGTGTTGTTGTCTTCTCTGTTTAGATCACACAATCAAATACGTCACAACAGCTTCGCTCCAACCTGCCCACTTCTCACCACTTCTTCTGACGACCCGCCCCCCCTTACTTCCCCTTGCCCCCACACAGCGGACACTCCAGAAGCCCCAGAGTCCCCACAGACGCCGGGGAACGTGCCCCCTGCCCCAACGACGACTGCACAAGGCAGCGATGCCCCCCCAGCGCAGGCAGCTGAAAAAAGATCATTTATTTTTTGGCAAAACCATCATCTTGATGGTGGCAATTCTCCCCATGAGTGAAATGGGAAGAAAATTCCATCGGATAAGATCATCCTCTATTTTTTTTAAGAGCTGAGCATAATTTAGTTTTGTTAGCTCTGACAGCCTAGGGGAGATGTTTATGCCTAAATATGAGATGTTTGCTGAATTTAGTAGTGGCTATATTCTGGAAATTGCAGTTAATGCACAAAACTGTGGATTTGGACCAGTTGATAGAAGAGTCAGACAGAGATGAAAATCCATCTATGAGTGCAATTGTCTGTGACAGTGAGGTTTGTGAATTCTTTTGATCTAAAGTTTTGCATTGTATGCAATACAATGCAAAATATTTTGGTTTTGCCTAATAGCAGCTGCTAAAGGCTCAATAAATATCGCAAATAGTGAAGGAGAAAGATTACAACCCTGTCTGGTACCTCTTTGCAAGTTAAAACTTGATGAAATTTGATCGTTTGTCCTTACACATGCCTTGGAAGAGCTATATAATATCTCTATCCAATCAATTAAAGATTCTCCAAATCCAAATTTATGCAAAGTTGCAAATAGAAATGTGCAGTTTACCCGATCAAATGCCTTTTCTGCATCTAGATATATAATTGTAGTTTCCAGATTATTGATATTCGAATGATCTATAATATTAATTAGTCTACGTGTATTAGTAGAAAAATGTCTACCCTTAATAAAGCCTGTTTGATCCAGGTGTATAATAGAAGGGGTTATTCTTTCCATGGGCGGTAGCTCGATTGGAGCATAGGGTCCTTATCTGGTTTCAATAGGAGGCTGATATTAGCAGAGTTCATATTTGAGGGTAAGCTTTTATTCTCCTTAATGTTTAAGACCATTTTATCAAATATTGGTGCTAATATGATCCAAAACCCTTAATACAATTCGTTTGGAGAGCCATCTGGGCTGGGAACTTTATTATTGGGCATATGCTGTAGAGCTTGATGGAGTGAATTTAGGAATCTAAATTCGTAACCTGCTCTTGATGTAACTTTGGCAGTTTGATATTTCCAATAAACTGATCAATGGATTGGTCTTGTGGATCAATTTGTGATGAAAATAATTTACAGTAAAAATCTCTGAAGACGGAGTTTATTGAACAGGAATCATGGGTGATATTCCCTGATTGATCCTTAATGGATGTTATAGTTGTTTTTTCCTTCTTCACTTTTAATTGATTGGCTAGATATCTCCCTGATCTATTGGCATGTGCAAAGTTCTCTAGACGAAGCCTTTGTACCAGAAACTGTGTTTTTGTATCAATTATTTTTATTTAATTCTATCTTTGTTGTCCTTATTCTGTTAAAGATGTGTTCATCTGCAGAGGCCTGGTAGGCCTCCTCCAATGCTTTAATTTCACATTCTAATTCCTTTATTTTTAAATTTTCTTTCTTTTTCTTATTTGATGAGAAGGAAATTATTTTGCCTCGCATTACTGCTTTTCCTGCTTCCCACAGAATCATATATTCCTGAGTTTCTCCTAATTAGCTTCCTGTGAAATCCGGGATAGAATATGACATTCTTTTATCTTCAAACATAAAGTCTTTAAATGCCAGTCTCTATCGTATCTGATCCTCATTGTTTCATACTCTGTGTTCCAACAGAGCACTTCACTGCGTTTTACTTGTGGTTCCCAGAGTTTGTAAAACTAAAATTGGTCACAGATCTTTTATTTATCAGTTTTCTCTCTTATAGAACCAGTTACCAGCTTGGCTTCAGGATGCGGACACTCTTTTTACCTTTAAGATAAGGCTTAACACTTCCCTTTATGATAAAGCTTGTAGTTAGTGCTGGCTCAGGTTTACCTGAGCTTTAGTGCTGTTTAGTGGCTAATGACGATACCTATAGCCTCGACGTTTGCAGGACCTTCCATGTTGCATTGAGGGCACTTTTTTTACTCTACTCTCTTGTACGCATATGTCCTTATTGCTATTGTTGACTTAGAGCAAGTATAACCTACCTAGTATCTCTCCTATCCTCTTCCCAAACCGATTGAGGCAGAATCCCTCTCATCCTGAGTCTGGTTCTGGTGGTGGGATCTTCCTGTTAAAAGGAAGTTTTTACTTTTCACTGTTTTCAGATTTCTTTGATGTGTCATTTGATGCAATCTGCCTATTTCCTGAGTTAGGCTGTTTTTTGTTTTATTCATAGAAGCATAATGAATTGTAAGTAATTGCTTTATAATTGGCAAAGATTAGTCGACGTTGTGACAAAAATCAATAATAAAAATAGTCGCCAACAAATTTAATAATCGACTATGGTCTGCAAATAAAGATTTCAACAGAGTGACGCCTCTTTATCCTTCCTATGACTACTGCTATTGTCACCACACATGTTTTTTAACACCTTAGAGCATCTCACTCAATAGAGTACAGCACCAGGTAAACAATATTTCCATGATAGGCAGCGAAGTTCATTAAAAGATGTATTTTTGAATGAAGTATCAATCTTTTTTTTAATTAGCACATCATTTAAACAACCTCATACAAAATTTAGAAGCTGAGCACTAAATAAGAGCCATTTAATAATTATAGGATTCATAATCCGATTAGTCGACTAATCGGCTATTAGAATAGTTGTTAGTTGCAGCCCTAATATTTAGTCAGACTTGTATTGAACTTGTTTGGCTTCAATATAAACTGCTTTGAGATGACTCAGCGTGAATTACTACTACTACTGTTATTTAGCAGACTCTTTTATCCAAAGAAACTTACAATGAGAGCCCACTTCTGTAGCCACTAGTCTACCACTCCCCCATACAAATAAACTGAAATAAAGTGAACTGAGATGGTTTCATTTTTTCATTTATTTACATGCCATGTCTGTATTTTGCTTTAAATTATAGAGAATCATGCGTTGAAAGAAATCAGTGCATTGGTACTGATTATGGTTAGTGGTGTCAAATTAGCGCGTTAATTGCGATTAATTAAACTACAGCCATATTTACGAGTTATGTTTTTTAATCGCTTAATCTATTTTTTAATCTCTAACTTTACTTTTTCTGTTTGCGAGTTGCCTTTATTTTGAAGTCTGTGTTTGTGCGCTGGGCTTCTTGTGCTTGAGTTGTTAAGGGTGGAAAACAACGGTCAGTCCCAACTTGAAGTGGACGTTGATTGGCTGTCACTGTGTTTGGGCGTGGTTACCTACACTGGTAGACTCCCGTTGTAACTGGACAATGGGGGAGCGGTGAGTAGCAGAGAAGAGAAGTGAAAATGGAGGAGCATGCGAAAGTTGTCCGTCCAATGAATGGGGAATTTACATTTCTAAAACGCCCCGACTGCACCATTTATAAAGGTAGAGTGATATGTTTTCTTTGTGGAGAGGACTTTGCTCACCACCGAAGCAGCTCAAGTTTAGCCTACCACACAGCTAACGTTAGCAGCAACGATGTTACCACAGCAATGATCTTCCCCAAACTAGACTGGAGCAGAGCAGCCCGCGCATGCGCACGTCTGCGACAGAGAGGCTGGCCAATGTTCTTGCCAAGTGGATGAAAGTGGCTAGGACTGCATCTGTTCAAGTCTGTTAAAAAAATAAATAAATGACTTTATAAAGCCACTTTTTTTGTTGTTATATATCAATCTTTTGATCTGCCACAATAATGTAATGAATTCAAAGGGAAACACCTCAAGGTGAGGGCTTTTCTCAGCAATTTTTAGGTGAGATTAAAAAAAGCGATTCATTAATTAGAGATCTTAATTAATTAATCGCTCAACTTTTTTAATCGCTTGACAGCACTAATTATGGTATCAAATAAATCTTAATGATGTCCAGCCCTATCACAAGCAGTTTATTTTGAATGGAAGTCTTAATAGAATTACTTTGAAAATAACTTTTGAATTTTTTTTTTTTTTTTTATGAGAAATTATATATGTTGTATACTTTCCCATGTCCCCCTCCCATGTCTGCTGTGTTGTATCGGACTGGCTATTTAAACGATGGCTTCCAGGAAAGCTGACCATTTACCACGCACACACACAAACACACACACACACACACATGTAACAAGAAGGACAAGACCAGAGTAAGAAGTATACCACGGGGATCTAGGTCAGAGATGTGACTCATCTCCCTGCTTCATCCTTCCCTTGTCCTCGTTCCCTCCCACCCCTGCTTTCATCAGTCTTCCTCAGTTCCTTCCCTTCATCCTTCTCCATTCATTCATCCTGCTCCTCCCCCCACATCAGGAAACTCTTCATTCATAAGAAGGAGGGGGGTAACATGACTGTTGGTGGACGTGATTGGTCAGCTCAACCACTGCAGGATAAACTCAGAGGAGATGTTGGCTATGACATCATTGGCCGTTGTGCTTCTTTCTATTCTATTAGAATTAAAACTCAAATAGGATGATAAGGATACTGTTGATCATAACTCAAGGGGTTGTTGAATTTTAACCATCAGAACTAAAAAGAAAGACTTAGTGCTGCCAGCTATGACAAAGGGACCTGGTGTTTGATTCAAACGTGGCTGCTAAGGGGTTCTGCGTTGGTAGGGAACATACAAAAAAGTGAAGTGCTGTGGATGCTGTAGCTTCGCAAGTTGGAAACGTAATCAGGGCTGGCGGAGAGTCAAGCTCTTATAAGATTTTGTTTCCGCTTAGCAGCAATGACTCTAAAAACAGAACACAATCAAATGAGAGTTTATTTACCTATTAACTTACTCACGTACCTTCTCACTCACAGGAAGTGTGCATGTACCTTTTAAAGCATTATGACTGGCGGTTGGACCCTCCGTCACAGGACCTCGAGTACAAATGGCTGCCTGTGTCTCGCCCGGCCAACCCCCCCACTGTGTCCTTCACCCGACTGGATCAGACCGTATCTGGCAGACATAACACCGGGGATGGACAGCATGTTTGACGATGGACCAGCTGAGCAAAAATATATATATATGAAATGTTCGTGACAAGATAAGGACATCAGACACGCAGGGGGAAGCCAGAAACATGGGAGGCTTCCCCCCTCCCAACTCTGCAGAACTGTAATCATCCCGGGGAAAGCCGAGGACTGTGCCCGTTTCACTCTGTCTATTCCTCTGTCAGATATTCTGGAGGTTCCTTTGATTGCTCTGCAAATAAAGCAGGATAGACGAGCCATTCTGTCGTTGCTGAATCTGAAATCACTAGGCTGAGACTTTTGTGCTGTCTTTTAAAATAAATGTTGCTATATTTAAAAATAATCATGAGATCTTAAGCTTTCTTATTTCAAATGCAATCATATGTCTGGTATAACAATTATTGCTTTTACTTTGATTTGGTTTAACTGTTTCCTTTTTCTCCCTATGAGAGCATGCATCAAAAATAGAAACTTGCTGCACAATCAGTATTCATGCTGTTACATCCAAAGGAGCAGGAGCACACACGCGTCACGTCAGAACACAGGTAAACCCTCAGATTCCATCACTGAATGCAGACCTGCCTCCCCACCACCACCACCTAGCAACCACTGCTGCTTAGCAACAGTTCTTCATACCAACACTGACTTGCTTCCATTTAGTATGCAAGTCTCACACACACACGCGCGCAGACACACACTTGCACGCACTAACTGTTTATTTTTGAAAGCATTCAGTTGGCGCACCATCTGAATCCCATGTAAATGATGGCAGCAGACATCTCAGAAAACACACCTGAATTTTGAGAAACCAGATTGGTTTCAGACCGTAAACTGGACTGATTCTGCGTGCTATAGTGAAAAGATGAGTTTTATGCTCATATTTATATTCATGTGTAGTTAAAGTACATACTTGAATTCTGTCATATAGGTGTGTTGTTTAATTTCCCCTCCCCCCCCCCCATCTTTATTTGTGTTACGTACATTTTATTCTGTTTACATTTGGTGCAAAAGAATGTCTGATTTATGTAATCTTTTGTCACTTGTGTAGTTAAGTCTGAGACCTATGTTTTACATTTTAAAAAAGTTCAGGAAAAACGTTTTACTCTATTGGTTTATATTTTTTTGTAAAGTCAAATACTATTGGGTATTTTTCTTTTCTTTGAAATTGTATTGAATGTTTATGAAAGGTTCATTACCTTTTTTTAATGGTCATGAGATGTAGAACGTTAGATTTCTACAGTAAAATTACATAAAATAAACTATATAAATATATAAAGTATATATAAAGTGTTATTAAAACAGATAAAATAGTTTAGTTTAAGGAAAGTTGCAGGCATAAAGAGATTTCATTTTTATATTCTCCAGTTCTGTAACATTAATGCACTCATTAGTGCGCTTCAACAGCTCCTCCATTCTTGCTTTTCTTTCTGACGTTGTCTTTCTTCCACAGCTCACTAGATTTGCAAACAGGCAATACTCTTGTAATACATTTATTACAAAACTGTCTGAAAGAATGTGTTTCATGATCTTGCCAGACCATTATAATGGCAAGTTTTGTCTGTGACAAGGGCGAGCATTTTAACTTTGACGTGACGGGGACAGTCGCCCCACTAATAACCGTTTCAAGGCTACCGATTACAGCTTCCTCGCAGTGAATTGGACCATTTCCAATCGATTCTTCTCAATTAATCTTTTTGACCCTGAACGGTCACCATGTTTAAAAACAGTACCCGTTTAAAAATAGCACAAATGTCCAAAATGTAATTAAAAAAATAAACCGCATCAATATTATAATTAAAATATTCCTTAATATATATATACATACTGTATATGTAATTATAGATATTGAGAGAAATCTGAAATATTTGGAATATATATATATATATATATATATATACATACGTGCGTGCGTTTATTCAGCTGCAATGTCAGCATCACATGAAGAATGCAACGTGCAAAATGTGAGCTGTCTTCTTGACCAGTTAAAGGCTCAAGTGTCTTGTCCCACAGCTCAACAAAACGCTGCTTCTCTTGACTTCTCTAACAGACACACACACACACACACACACACACACACACACACACACACACACACACACACACACACACACACACACACACACACACACACACACACACACACACACACACACACACACACAACACACACACACACCATCCCATCCTACATGCATGTCACAGCCATGCTCCACTTGCCAGTGCCAGTCACTTGTCAGTGTTTCTCCGTTTCGCAGATATACATCACACAAATGATCTGGCAGCAAATGAGGATCTTGTGAGCAGACTGGTATGACTCACTGGCTGCTCTCCCTGCGCTTGTCTGTTAGCTGATGCTTCCATTCGCAACAGTTTGCAATGGGCAAAAGCGACTCGGGGGATCTTCTCATGCATAAGGACACATGGCTGTGTTGTGTTTGTTTTAGTTGTTTTTCGTGTCGTTTCCTTTTTCTTTTATAAGATAAGGTAAAATTAAGTTTATTATCCATTTGTAAATTTGTTAACCTACATAGGAATTCTTATGCAAAGGACACTCAGAGTACCAAATGAGAAGGAGTAAACATTTAAAAACTAAAACAAAAAAGAAAAATAATAAAATAAAAAATCAATATCAGACACGTCAAACTTCACCTAAGGATATTGCATGTTTCCCAGTTGATTTTCAAGGAACAGAGGTAGGTTAGTCAAGAGGGCTGATGGTACTCTGCTTTTGCCATCAGTCTCACTGCAGCAGGGAAGAAACTGTTGTAAAAGTGTGTTTTCCGTGTGATGATACCGTCCTCTCTGCTTGGTATAAGGCTGTATATAGAGTGTTTATGTTTGAGTAGGTTGTGTGCTGGGTGATGTGTGTCTCTGATGATGCTATGTGCCTTCTTGGTGCAGCGTTGTGGTCTCCATAGAGGGACATTTTGTTTTTATGATCCTCTCTGCAGTCTTTATCACCCTCTGAAGAGCCCTCCTCTCTACCTGGGTGGTATTACCACTCCACACAGTGATTCCCGTTGTGAGGATACTCTCCACCAAACCTTTGCATGCTTTGGTGTGCAGGCGGAGGCTCAGCCCAGCCTTCCTGAGCAGTCTGTTGAAGTGCAGCTGCTGCTGGGCCTTTTTCCCCGTGGCAGTTGCTTAAGTCCATTATGTATTCCTTGGTTTTGTCTACGTTGAGGATAAGGTCATTCTCCTCACCGTAAGCAAGCATGTCCTTGATCAGACCCCTGTACCCCGACTAGTCCCCACCTTTGATCAGACCCAAGACGGTTGTGTCATCCGCGTACTTGATGATGACGGTGTCGTCCCAGGTGGAAACGCAGTCACTAGTGAAGAGGTGAAGGTGAAGAGTTTACGGGTGAGACAGCAGCCCTGTGGAGACCCAGTTCTGACTGTGAGCTCAGCTGAAATCCTGCCTCCCATCCTCACCACCTGTGGTCTGTCCATGAGGAAATCCAGAATCCAGTGACAAGTGGTGGGCAGGACCCGCAAGTCAGTTAACTTTATAATCATTTTGCCAGGCCGGATGGTATTAAAGCCTGAGCTAAAGTCAAGGAAAAGCATTCTGGCATATGTCCTGCTGCGGTCTAGATGTTGTAGTGCATGATAGAGGGCCATGGCTACTGCATCATCCACTGATCTGTTGGTACGGTACGCAAACTGCAGGGGATCAACTGTGACGGGAACCAGGGAGACATTATGTGTGCGTACCAGCTTCTCCACACACTTCATGGCCATAGACGGATTACCGCATGGGCAAAGTGGGCGTGTGCCCAGGGCCCTGGAGCCAATGGGGGCCCTCGGCTTTCAAACATTTTTTTTTTTTTTTTTTTATGTGTAAATTAAAATAAATGTACAAGCTCAATGATAGGGCCCCGTTTTGTGTGATACGTTCATATATAATCGTAAATTGTAGGCTATAATTACGATAAAATGTGAATTGTGCGGTCAGTGTAGACTAATTCTTACTTTACAACTGTCCTGAACGCATCAGGACGCTGATGGCTGTAAAGCCTGTTTTATGGTTCCGCGTTAAATCGACGCAGAGCCCCCCGCGCATCGCTGCGTATCCTACGCCGTAAGCGCTGCGTTGGTGTAACGCGGAACCATAAATCAGCCTTAACAGTTAGAGCTAATTTGCAAATTTGTGGCCATGAAGGAGATGAGTGCTAAACTTTAAAAGAGGACTAAGCATGTACAAAGTTTTATGGAAGAGTCAACTACCATTGGTGAGTCAGTGTAACCTTCTTAAATAATTTCTTTATCAGAGTTGTGGTATTCTTGACCACCTGCCTATTTGAATGAGCTTTGTGTTGTTGTCAACGAGACCGCCGAGTCTATTCTCTGTTATAGAGCTCAGAAATGATGTTATAGACCGCTGAGTCTATATCTATCTAAATAGATTGTGTAATGGTTTTTTTTTGTATTTAAACTGTATCAAAGATGGAACTGAGTCAGTCCGTGGCTGAGTTTTCAGCGCCATGTGACTAAGTGGCTATATGTGTGTGTGTGTGTGTGTGTGTGTGTGTGTGTGTGTGTGTGTGTGTGTGTGTGTGTGTGTGTGTGTGTGTGTGTGTGTGTGTGACTTTACTCTGCTTTCTGCAGCATAGGCCTATAGGCTTAGCTCAATAAAAGTGAGATAAATGTAGTTTGATGGGTAGGATGAGGTGTTGTTGAACGTTAAAATGACTATCATAAGGGCCCATGGAGAATGCTCCGCCCTCTCGGTACTGAGACCCACACTCCGCCACTCCGCCATCCACAATCACACGGTGTGATTGTGGATTATCTGCGCCATTGTGTGACCAAACTGAGTGATTGGGGAGGGCATGCACCGTGCACGTAGGATATTATTGTAGGTAGGGGCCCATAGCGAGTTTTTGTCCAGGGCCCGTGGTCATGATAATCCGTCCTTGTTCATGGCCACTGATGTAAGTGTCACTGGTCTGTAGTCGTTCAGGGTGGATATGTCAGATTTCTTTGGAACTGGTATAATGATAGAGGACTTAAATATCCGTGGCAATACAGTTTGTTTTAAGGATGGATTGAAGATGTCGGTGTACACATCTACCAGCTGTTCGGCACAGGCCTTGAGCACTCTTTGTGCCACACCATGCGGTTCCGCACCCTTGTAGGGGTTCACCTTTTTCATAGCCCTCAGGACCTGTGTGTTTGTCACCAGGAGAGCGGGGTCCTCGGTGTCGGTGGGAAGTTTAGAAGGAGAGTCTGTGTTTATTTTCTCAAATCTGGTGTAAAACCTGTTAAGATAGTCAGGTAGATCTGTGTCCTTAGCCTCTGTGCTGTAGTTATTGAGTGTTTTGACGCCCTGCCACTTTTGGGAGTGTGCTTTCTTTGCAGCTCTGATCGACCTCTGCACTTCATATCGGGCCCATATACTCCTTGCTGTCATTTGCATTGAAAGCCTCCTGCCTTTTCTTGATTTTAGTGCCGATGTCAGAGTTAAACCGATGCTTCTGATTTGGAAAGACACGGACAGTTTTTTAGGGGACATAAATTGAAGTGCACCAGCTGACATAGTCACTGACATTATCTTTATAGTTGTGTATGTTACTTGTAGCTTCCTTGAAGATGTTCATGTATATAAGCTCGAGACAGCCTTGCAGTTTAGCCATTGTCCAGTGTCCAGATGTTTACAGTTCTGACTGTGACCGGGTTAGCTGTCAGCTGTCTGGTGTAAGTACGCTTGAGCAAGATTGCTAAGGGATCTGATGTTCCAAAGTGGGATTTGGGCTCAGCTAAATATGCTTTTCTTAGATTGCTATAGCATTGGTCTGTTGTGTTACCTCTAGTGGGAAAGGTCACATACTGGTGATATTTTGGCAGATTTTTCCGAAGATTAAAGTGATTGAAATCCCCTAACACAATAACAGCACCCCCAGGGTACCTGTTTTCATGTTTAGTGATCATGTTGTGCAGATTATCCAGTGCACATTCTTCCTTGGCAGAGGGAGGGATGTACACAACAGTCACAATAATGCACTGCAGTTGTCTGGGTAAGGAGAACAGTCTGCACCTCAGGGTTAAATATTCCACATCCTCAGAAGAGAAGCGTGAGATAACTTTACAGTCAGTGCATCAGACTGCTTGACGAGTATGGCCGTTCCTCCGCTGCGAGTCTTACCGCTCATGTCAGCGTCGCGGTGGCCCTGAAGATTGTTTATCCTCCTTAGAGGCTCATCAGGTATTTCTCCATTCAGCCATGTCTCACAGAAGCACAGCATAGAACAGTCCTGCACGTACCGCTGCTTGGAAATCCTTGCCTGAAGCTCGTCCATTTTATTATCCAGAGACTGGACGTTCGTGAACAGTATCATTGGGAGGGCTAAACTTCCTGAGTTAACCAGATGCCAGAGACTCGGCTGTACTCCTCCTGACCTACCGCGTTTGCACTTCGGCCCGTTGCAACCAGGAAGTCCCGCTGCTGGATCCCGTACTGGCGTCGCAAGTATTTCAGGGAACAAAATACACTCTGACTCTGTTGTGCCAGCTGTAATAATACTGTCCAGTCATAGCTGATAGTTGCTCAGACTGTTTCTCCATCATGGCAAATAAAGGTGAGGGAAACCAATAGAAAAAACACAAGTTTGATTCTGACTCTGAGAGCTCCGCAATGTCGCCCACAAGTGAGCGCCATCTTGTCTTTATGAACTGTTTTTGTCCATTTTGTCATTTCTTTGCTTTTATTTTTTTTAGATGTATGGGGAAGTATGGGGGAACACATATAAAACAAACACGGATACAATATTCAAACTTCAAAAAAGAGCAATAAGAATTGTAAATAAAGCAGCCTTTAGAGAATCAACAAACCCACTCTTCATCAAACTGAGAACACTCAAATTCAAGGATCTGGTCGACTTCAAAACTTTACAAATCATGCACAAAGCAAATCATCATCAGTTGCCACAAGACATCCAGAAGTTGTTTTAAATAAAAGAAAATAAACACAATCTCAGGGGAATATGCAATTTTAAAAAACAGCATGTACGAACAAACATCAACACCCATTGTGTATCACTGATGGGAGTTAATCTGTGGAGCAACTGCAAAGATGAAATGAAATCATGCAAATCACTAAGTAAGTTTAAACAAATCTTTAAAATCAATACTCTTTATGGATACAACACAGAAATGGACACATGAACTGACAGCCAATGACCAAAGTGCCTTGCTCAGCTGAACCACCTTTTCTTTTCTTTTATGCTTTTCTTTTAGAAGTTCTGTGAAATGAAGAAATGGTAAAAACAGAACATTAGAAGGGGTAGGACTAGAAAAGTTTTTTGAAACTTCATCCTACACCCTTTCAAACAGGAAATATTTATCTACATATAGATTTGTCTCTTTAATTTGCTTTGTTTTGCTTATGGTTTTCTTTGTTGTTCTTTGTTTTTTTTCGGTATATACATTTTATGTATTCTGATTATTTTGTTTTTGTTTTAACCTGTTTGAATAAATAAATAAATGAAATGAATGAAAAATAAATGATTTATTTTGTATTAAGCAGAAACAAGCTTAAGGCTTAGATTGCATATTGAACCCACTAATCCAAGACCATGCATGCACCTCATGGACAGATCTGCTTTTGCATTACAGTCCAGTCTTCTTTGTGCCCCACTTTTTCACACTTTCAAACCTAATTTATAAATCAGATGCCCATGTACCCTCGAATGATGACTTTGTGACTCTAATGAAGGAATGTCAAGAATGTGTGTGGAATGCTTTTCTCCTTGAAAAATGTGCAGATAGCAAGAAAATGCATCTAATTAGGAAGTAGGTCAGAGCTGGAATATTAAATATGTAGGTTGGAATCCTGCAGTACACTGCACAGGATTTATCCTGCACACAATGGGTTAAAGCAGAAAGAGTTCAAAGTAAAGGCTTGTTGTTGGCCAAGGACAGAGCTCTGCCTTATTCCGGTGTATGAAAGAACAGACTTGGAAATAGATGAAGAAGATATTAACTGAATATTGTATTTGAGGCTGTTATGTACGCAGGATATGCAGGGTTTGTAAGAAAAGGAAAACGATGTCAGTCACTCACACAGAGGAGGTAGGACAGTGTATCCAGATGGCAGAACAAAGCCTGCGGTCAGTTTAATGAGCAAAGCTAATTACCACATGACTGTTCTATCTGTCCACTCGTAACAGTATATACAACAGGAAGTAAAGGAGCCACACCCTACCCCCCTACAACTGCAACACACACACACACACACACACACACACACACACACACACACACACACACACACACACACACACACACACACACACACACACACACACACACACACACACACACACACACACACACACATGTTGGGACACATGTGAGGTGGACACACGCAGATTCACCCTCACACTGCCATGACAAAGTGCTCTAACTCATGTTTTATCATTCACAATAAAAGATGTGCAGTAAATACGGAAGCAAAGTTAAGACACTGAAGATCCGTTGTGTTTGAGCCATTTCCTTCCACAAACCTCCAGCTAGTTGGTCTGGTTAAGTAGCCATGAATAGTCGGGTCATTCAGGTAACAAACAAGCCAGTGATGCCTAAATGAGACCCAGGGTTCCTTTGTGACGCTGGGAGTACCTTACAGAGATACGACAACAGTGCAACACTCAACTAATCTCACTTTTATGACAGTGTTGCCAGACAGAAGCCATTCTTTGCTAAATGGGACATGACAGCGCACTGGGAGTTTGCCAAAAGGCACCTGACTGGCTCTCAGATCATGGGACACAAAACCTGATAAGGAGAAACAAAGACCGAACTATCTGGTCATAATTCCCAACAGTTGAATGTGCAGGAAACCAGGCGGGGGTTGGGATACTTGTCAGGACTGAGAGAAAGACAGGGAAAAATACAGAAAAGTTATCCCCAAACTGTTTTTACTCTTACACAGAGGCAAAAGCATGAGTTTCAAGAAAACAATCAGAAGAACACTGACAAACAAACAGGAGTGGCTTCGTGGGACATTTGTGAAACTCCTGGAGTGAGCCAATAGAGCATCTCTGGAAAGACTCTTTCTGCCTAGATGAACTTACTCTGAAGGGTAGGAGGGCCAGGCTTGTGGGATCATTCCCAACAAGACTTATGGCTGCCATCTCTGACAATAGGCCTTATAAAAGTCCTAGCTGAAGGCTTTAAATATATATATCAAATATTGCATGTTTTACTTTTTAGACTTTTTCTAAGCCCATTGTTTATGCACGTTTATTTTGACTGTAGTCTTACTTTTACTCAAAGCAACTTTGCAAAAATTGCCCATTTTGCATATAAGCTGGGAACTAATACATGTCTAAAATACAACCATTGGTATTTGCAAACTTTATCCTTTGTTGTCACTGTATACACGGGACCGTGTAAAAAGATAAAGATCATTCACAAAACTATGGGTCTACATACTTCTAACTTTTTATCTATTTTAAAACACTTATCTGTGTCGTCATTGTAATACCTGCAGCTGTTTGTCTTTCTAGTGAATGAAAACGCCAGAAGACATAAAGACCATCCTTTCCTCCTTACTGTTGTTATTGTATGTGTTCACACAGGCAGGGGAAAATCATTAGTCACTAAGGTGCCAGTAAGCACTCTTGAATGGCTAGATTTTCCTCCCTTTGCTTCTGAGTCCTGTACTGCTGCTCACATTTAGTGGGGAATTCTAAGGATCACTCCTCCAAATAAAAGTATTATTTAATTCAAAGAATAAACATGCAATTTGTTTGCTTTCTGTATTAATTTGCTATAAAACATGGTCCAGTCTTCATCTAAGTTACAGTAAAACAGAATACGCTTTAACCGATAATACATAAAAGTTTTTTTCCTGTCTTTATTTAAATTTTTTTTTTTTTTTTTTATCTCAGCGCTCCAAGTTAACCCCCAATTCCAAGAGTTACAGGATCACCACCCACCTGACCCCATTAAGTTATGAATCCATAAACGGGGACCAGAGAGAATGCAGTTCTTGCCAAAGTGCCAAATGATATTTAGTGGAAACAGACATTATCTCATTACTGATATGATCTACCAAAAGATTCATAAATTGATTAATACATAGATTAGACTTTTGTTTCCAGTTTGTTAGAATGGTTTTCTTTGCAATGCATAAGGCAGTGAGAACCAAGTGAGCCAAGTTAGGTTCCATGTGGATGTCACCCAGCTGACCTAGTATGCATAGCGTGGGGCACACAAGAATTCTGTAATTGAGCCATGTGGATAAATCTTCACATACCTCTAGCCAAAATTTCTGCACAGGTTCACAAAACCATAAAGCGTGCATATAATTATCAGGGGTGTTCTCTGTGCACTGTGAGTTACATTTAATTTGACTGATATCTGAAATCTGAGATTTCCAAATCATTGCAAAACACTTTGAATCCAGCCATTGACTATCTAGTGAGAGATTTTGGATATGTACTGTATGAGTTCAGTGACTTAAACCGAGAGGAAGGGGGCTTGAAGGGTATAATTAACAAAAAGATAATTTATTTTTGGTAAAACCATAATTTTGATGGTGGCAATTCTCCACATGAGTGAAATGGGAAGAAAATTCCATCGGGTAAGATCATCCTCTATTTTTTTTAAGAGCTGAGCATAATTTAGTTTTGTTAGCTCTGACAGCCTAGGGGAGATGTTTATGCCTAAATATCTGAAATTTCCTGATTGTAATTTAGTAGTGGCTGTATTCTGGAATTTGCAGTTGATGCACAAAACTGTGGATTTGGACCAGTTGATAGAAGAGTCAGACAGAGATGAAAATCCATCTATGAGTCCAATTGTGTGTGACAGTGAGGTTCGTGACTTCTGGAGGAAGAGTAGTACATCATCAGCATAAAGACTTAACTTGTGATCTAAAGTTTTGAATTGTATGCCTTTAATATTTTGGTTTTGCCTAATAGCAGCTGCTAAAAGCTCAATAAATATCTCAAATAGTGAAGGAGAAACAGGACAACCCTGTCTGGTATCTCTTTGCAAGTTAAAGCTTGTTGAAATTTGATCGTTTGTCCTTACACATGCCTTGGGAGAGTTATATAATATCTTTATCCAATCAATAAAAGATTTGCCAAATCCAAATTTATGCAAAATTTCCAATATAATTTTCAGTTTACCCGATCAAATGCTTTTTCTGCATCTAGAGATATAATTGTATTTTCTAGATTATTGAAATTTAAATGATCTATAATATCAATTAGTCTACGTGTATTAATAGAAGAATGTCTACCCTTAATAAAGCCTGTTTGATCCAGGTGTACAATAGAAGGGGATATTCTTTCCAAACGTTTGGAAAGAGCTTTGCAGATTATTTTGAGATCTACATTTATAAGGGATATTGGGCTGTCTTTATTGAATACACTTAATCTCAGTGCTCCTGGAAAAGGTAAGTGAACCCTCAGTCGAACCTCCTTTGGCAGTAATACTTCAAGCAAGTGCTTTCTAGAGCTCTGGATCAAACCTGCTCTTCAGGAGGACTGCCTGATCATTCCTCTTTATAGAACTGCTTCATCTCAGACAATTTTCTTGGTTATCTGATGCGAACAGCTATCCTCCGGTCAGTCCACGGCATCTCCATGGAGTTAATGTTTGTGCTCTGCACTGGACCACTGTAGAAGGTGAAGTTTACCTGAGGCCATTCTGTGATGGTTTGACTTCAGTATTTAGGTGCATAGTCCTGCTGCATCACCGGTGGACAGCCATCCGGATGTCATCCTGTAAGATATTTTTTGGTTTACCGCTGAAATGACGTTTTCATTATTGTAAGCTGTGCTCTTTTGTGATTTTATTTTCATTGCATTAATCGACAAAACATTTTCACACTAGTGTTGGCGATTGCATAGATGCTCTCTTGAATTACTTTCATTTGATTGAGTCGTGAGCAGAGATCTTTACCAGTTTTTGTGATGTCTTCATCTGGACTGTCCTTGTAGTCCTTGTCTCACTGGGAATTGTGCATTGTGTCTTTGGAATAATCTCAGCTGGACACGCACCTCTAGGAAGAGTCATGCAAATTTAACCAAAGATTTAACCAAAAATTTAACCAAAGAGAAGAGTCTCCCTGTGCAGACACTGTCGGCCGAAAGACGTCTACAATCTTTGAGATTACTTTTATACCTTTCTAGTCTTATTTTGATCAACTACTCTTGATTATAGTTAAGACTCCGTTTTGTGATGAATGGTCCACATCAGATGTTTTTAAGAACAGCAAAATGAGATTTCTGAGTTTGTCAATATAACATAGCTGAAGATCAGATCACATTTTATAGAACATTAATGCAGAAAACTAAAAGATTTGAGGGGGCTCATATAATTTTCTTGTCATTGAATCTCCATTTGTGTTACAGAAATTCAGATTCGGCCAGCTAGCTGCTGCTTCTACCATAAAATGAAGATGAGTTTCCAGTTGCTCAGTCAATATATGAATATCAATGAACTTCCTGCAACTTGCTGAAGTAGTTGATGAGTAATAAGAGGAATTTAAAACTATCACATCCTGTGGTGACCATACTGACACCACATAACCTGCTGTTAGTTTGTTAACAGTGAAATATAATCGCCATGTTACCAGCTGCACTGCAAGGAAAAACAATACCTGTGTTTAAAGGTGTATAAGCTGAAATATTATGTTACTGATTCCAAACTCAGCATTAAACTCAGACATTCTCATCTGCACACAGAAAATGCAGATACAACAGTGTACAAGTAAGCTTTACAGAGTAAAGCTGCTATAAACCCACAGGATGGAGTCAGTGGTGTCAAGTCGCAGATTTTGTTCTTTTTTTAAACCATACTAAATGAGCTCATGTACGTGTGTGTGTGTGTGTGTGTGTGTGTGTGTGTGTGTGTGTGTGTGTGTGTGTGTGTGTGTGTGTGTGTGTGTGTGTGTGTGTGTGTGTGTGTGTGTGTGTGTGTGTGTGTGTGTGTGTGTGTGTGTGTGTGTGTGTGTGTGTGTGTGTGTGTGTGGCTGAGGGCTCTCCTCTCTCCCTCTCCATTCCCTGCACTGAAGATAAAACCGTTGGAACTTATTAACCTTATATTACTCAAATACAACAACTGCTTTTTGTCCTCTTAAATGGCGAGGCATAACTAAACATTTTGACCCAAGTGCTCCAACTGAAGTGACTTCACAAAAAACTACGCACGGGGGATATTAAATGACTGGATGTCGGTGTGATTTCAAAAATTCAACACATGTTGTTCCATGATGTTGCAGTCGTGATTTGAGAGGATGCGTGGGAGGAATGGATGAGAGTGCAGTTTGGTAAAAGGCATCCGCCCTCCAAAGTCTCAACATTTTTCACTGGGATACACACATCTGATCTTTTAAACACTGTCAACAATTCAACCTCAAACTTCCCCTGATATTGCTTCATCCATCTCACCCTCCACACCCCTCCTCTCTTTGGGACTTTAGTCATTAATTTCGACATCACGGAACAACACTTGACCCTTTTTTTTATCTGCCAGGCTAATGGCTCTGGTGACATCCGCTTGGGAGGAAGAAGAGGAGGTTGAGTAGATGGGGAGGAGCGACAGAGAGCAAATAAAAACACATTAGGGAACTGCAGTGCTGTTCAGGGGGGGCGTGCTTCCTCGGTACAAAGACACATAATCATGATTTTAGCTTTTTACTAAAGCAGCAAATGTAATATATTTCAAACCACTGATCTCTTCTGTGGGAACTAAAACGTTATTGAATAAGATAAGATGAAATACCTTTTTTTTGTTGAAAAAATGCTTTAAAGGAAAAATTGAAATTTTCTGAAGTCAAATTTGATTTACCCCATGACTGGTGCATTATTTGAATAACGTATTAATTAAGTTATTATTTGGAAAGACTTAAAGGGCTATTTTTCTTTCCTATAAAAGAAACATGTATCTATCCTCAAGTATCAAACTTAACTTGACTTACACTAATCATGGCTATGAAGATCATGGTCTTGAAACTGCACATACAAACATTGTTTGTTTATGACATCTAGTTTCTGTGTTTCATACTTTTTAATTTAAAAAAAAAAAAACATTTTTTGACCTACCTATTTTTGGATGCCTCTGTCACACAAAAATCCTGATGACATGTGGCAAACTGTGCACATCGTTAGTGGGTGTCCATCCTCGTTAGCAAAATGATCAGTATCAGTGCCTCCATTGTGATCCTGGTGGAGATCTGACTGTAAATCAACACATGTATCCCGTTAACTGCGTTGCACCTGTATAAGACGGCCTTAGTTTCATGATCAAACTGAAAAACAAAAAAAAACTTTGTCTGAAGTTATTTCCGTGTTCTCTCCATCTCTGATTGTGACTTCTGTATCTGCTTTTTCTTTTTCTGAGTTAACTTCTCCAGGTGTCTCAGATTTAAAGAGCAACTCTTCCACTCTGCATTTTTCAGATCATAATTTCATTAGTTAGGTATTTGTTTTCTCATACTGTAAAAGGAAGGAATTTCTATTCTATTTTTTGATCCACTACCTTGGACTTACCCTGCTCTGTGTAGTTTCAGCATAAGTTACCATGCTAAGGTATAAAGTGAACCCTGAAAACCCAGGATTAAACGTGGGTTTTCTTTACCCCTTTTACACAAAGCTGCTTCCAGGGCTGGTTCTGGGCTAGAGCCAGACTTAGCACCAGTTCTTTGGTTTTACACAGCCTAAGCACCGGCTCCTGGCTCTCAAAACTGGTGCTACACAAGAACCAACTCTTTGCTGGTCCAGAGTAAAGAACCACGTTACGTCGGGGGCTGGGGGCGGTGTTACTGAACAACCAAAGCAGAATAAACACGGAAGAGCGCCGTTTTTAAACAACGCAGCGTTGAAGACGGCGGTTAAGTTAGCAGACTCTTTTATTATTACATCCATTTATTTAATAATGGCTCTGGGTGGGCCCCTGAGCCTGCAGGCTCAGGGGAGGCAGCGACGAAGGCGTCAGCCCCAGCTCCAGCTCCTGCTCCCGTTCATGTTCCAGTGGTGGTCCCGGACGCATCGGCCCCTGCTCCGCAGCCAGCGCCCAGGCCCCCCCCAGCCCGCCCTGGGTGTGGACTGTTGGGACATCTGGGATCTGTCCCTTGAGGGGGGGCCAGCGCCCCGGACCCGGGCTCCCCCGCAGCCAGCGCCATGGACCCGGGTCCCCACTCAGGCAGCTCCGAGGATCCTCTGCCCCCCGACACCGGCTCCCCGCATCCTGTCTGCCCCTGTTCCTGAGGCGGTCCCGCCGCCAGTCTCCGTTCCTGTGGCGTCCCGCCAGTCTCCGTTCCTGTGGCGGTCCCGCCAGTCTCCGTTCCGGAGGCGGTCCCGCCAGTCTCCGTTCCTGTGGCGGTCCCGCCAGTCTCTGTTCTGGAGGTGGTCCCGCCGGTCTCTGTTCCCCTTCCTGAGGCGATCCTGGATGGATCTGCCCAGCCCCGGCCTGACCGGCCGCGCTCCCAGACCGACCTCCCGACCAGCCGGCCGCGCTCCCGGACTGACCCTCTGAGCAGCCTGCCGCCGTCCCAGACCGACCCCCGGAACTGCCTCGCTGGTCTGCCCGGCACCGAGGACGACCCCCGGAGCTTTGGCCATGTGTTGTTTGCCTGATCTGCCTGACTACCCGGTTTGACCCCTGCCTGCCTTTGACAAAGATTAAAGCCTCTTGGACTCTGATTCTGCCTGGTGTTGTGCATTTGGGTTCTCTGTCCTGTCTGAGCCGTGACAGGTTTATATTATTATTTTTTATTTATTTAACAGCTAAGCTAATTGTACCGGGAAATGGTGACGTATACAGTAACGTGATGACGTGGCTCTCTGGCCAGCTGCTGGCCAGCACCAGCTTGTGTAAAAGCAAACGGTTCTCAACCGGTTCTTACTTAGAACCAACCGCGAACCAGCTCTAGCACCAGCACTAGCACCAGCCCTGGAACCAGATTGGTGTAAAAGGGGTATGACCTCCAACCCTGCTTGGAGTTAAACGGCCCAGAGCAGCATCCAGAAACACTGCAACCTCCCTCCCAATCTGTGCTATTTGTTTGCTGTTACAGAAAACTGTGAAAAGCCTGTTTGTCGTCAGCTGTTAGGAAAGCTGTCCACCAAACACGCTCAGAAACAGAGACAACAATAGCCGGCCTGTTTCTTTTTCAGCTTTAGCTGTGCTCACGAACCTCGAATTAAAAGGTCAGGATACTTCTCTAACAGTCTACCTTTCACTGCTGACCGTGATTTCAAGTAAACAGGAAGACTGATGATAAAGCAGTGTTTCTGATCAATTATAATTATCATTTAAAATAGCATGGCTTTAGCAATAACACAACATCATGGAGATTAGGTGAATGTGTTTGAATGACAAACAATCTTGACGCGATTATGCTATAATGTTTGGCATTTACAAATCTGCAGAGTTTCAAAGTTTTGGTTTTAAAATCAGGCAATAACCCTGACTAGTACATTACCTGAAAGTATTTATTACAGATTCAAAAGCAAGTCCAACAGATGCACAGTGAAGATGAATTAGCAGTGGAATATGGAACAATAGAGACACAATTATGTAAGCACACTGTAATGACAAGCTGAGTTTTGTAAGTGGACACACCCATCTCTATTCATTTATTGGAGCAGATACAGTGCAGTGAATTTTACTGTACAGCACAGAGCCATAATAATATTGGCTAAGTGGATAATTACAGGTGGTCAAAACTTTCTATGCGAGACATTCACACTGCAACGTATGCCATGTTTTTAAATTGAGTTTTTAGTGAAAAAAAAAAAAAAGAAAGGCTCTGTGTTTGATTCCTTCTAACTTTCGGACTTTCCTTATGTCTTCCTTTGGGCTTTGGCTGCTTTCGATATTTTTGGTGGTTTCAAGATGTTTTTATACTATGTAAACTGCCCAAAATAGTGTATTTGTGAATATCTATCCATCCATTTTCTGCTGGAGCCTATCCCTGCTAATTTCAGGCGAGAAGCAGGACACCCTGGCCAGGTTGCCAGTCCATCTATTTATGAATATGATAAAAAGTATGACCTTTAAGAGCAATGTTGATGAGAAATACGGTATTACCCGCTTTTCACAATAAATAAGACATGAAACCTAAAGTATTATCAAGTGTTTCCTGCTAACCCTCTTGTTTCAGTGCCGTAAGAGTATAATGCTCAGATTAATGAGTTGTAAGCTCAAGGCACGAGAGGCATTTTGTGGGAGGAAACATTTTGGTGGACAAAGTGGCCCCTTTTTAGCAGAATTTTTATGAAAAAGATAATGGTGACATCTAAAATAGATAAATAAATAAAGCCACTCAAACCATCTTTGGTAACTATAATTGAGTCTGTCTGGAAAATGATAACATTATGTACCGAAGAGCCCAGCTTTCCTGTTGATGTTGCCCAGAAGTCGCCTCTAACCGAGGGGGCAGGTACATGGACAGCGTCTTACAAGAAAAAGGGCAAGAGCATAATGGCTTCCAGCTAAAACGGACAATCAGTATCCATGACGAAGTCAAAGCAGATGATGCAGTGTGCTTTAAAAGAGCAAAATATCATGTCAGATCAGCCACAGCACAATGAGATTAGCTGAGAGGTCCAGTAAATGTGAATTAGAGAGGTACAATAACGGTGGCCTGACCCCTCACATCTGAAATGGGATGCTACGTAGTGCTTCATATTTCTGTTAAAGACAAAGACAACAATTCTCAAAGACATTTATCTGTTCAGCTGAGAGAACAAGCAGTCCCACGAAGCTGCCTGGAGCACGATCACCTTACTGCATGTTGATCAAAGTTAACTGTGGCTGCCAAATGTTTGCATCCATCTACATGCTCCCACTCGCTCAAATTATGAAGAAGAACAAAAACCATTACCATAACTATACTGATGATACACAAATCTACATAACCATCTCTCCAGGAGACTATAATCCAATTCAAACAGGGTAAAATGCATTGATCAAATTAAAGACTGGATGTGCCAGAATTCTCTTTGGTTAAATAATGACAAAACAGAAGTAATATTGTTTGGAGCTAAAAGAGAAAGATTAAAAGTTAGGACTCAAAAAAAAACAAGAGTGAAGCGAGGAATCTACTGTAGGTGTGGTTCTGGACTTTTAGTTAAGCCAGCCCTGGAGAACACACTGCATCTGGGGCTAAAGGACTGATGTCTCAGCAGGACTTACTGTAGAACAACTTGTCCATGCTTTTATATTCAGTAAATTCAACTACTGTAACGCTGTTCTCACACCCTAAAAAATCCATCAAATAGCTGCAGCTAGTTCTGAGCGCTGCTGCCCGAGTCCTCACTAAGCCCAAGAGAACGGACCATATAACTCCATTCCCTAGCCCTTTACACTGATCTCCTGTCCCGCTTAATCCTATACAGGGGTCTGCCTGATCCTATCTTAGCTCTTTACAAGCAAAAGGTAGGGTTCTGTCTGTCAAAGAATAGCTGTTAAAATCCTGCTGTTGGTTTGTAAATCTCTGAATGATCTAGGGCCAAAATACATCTCTGATCTCCTGGTCCATCAGGAAGAAACCACAACCCTCAGGTCATCAGCATCATGACTACTTTCTGTTTCTGAGTTAGAACCAAACACATTGAGGCAGCGTTCAGCTTTAATTTTCCTCACCTGTGGAACAAACTCCCAGAATGCATCGGGGCTGCTGAAACTCTCTTTAAGCCAAGGTTGAAAACCTTTTTATTTAATGCCACATTTTACTAATCCAACATAAAGAACTACAACCTTTATTTCTTACATCTCATTCGTTTAATTCTTTTTAACTTACGTCTGTCTTTGATTTCTGATTTTAAACTCTTTTACTTTTAAATACCTCGTTAAAGTTTTTACGTAAAGCACTTTGAATCATGTTGTACATGAAATGAGCTCCACAAATAAACGTGCCTTGCAGTGGAATATATTATTTCAAATGTCATTTTGGTGGCAAAATCATAGATGACTGCTTTGTTTAGCTTATGTTGGGTCAGCGAAAGCTGCTGACTGCTTAGCCAAACTTTGTAGCAAAAGCACGGACTGATCGTGAAGTAATCCTAGCCAGCCACTGGTTGAGCTGGCCCCTCAGTGGTCAGTCAAAGAACTGCAACTTTTATTGTTTTTGCACTGGCTTCAACCCAGAAATTACACTGTTGCCATTTGGCCACGCTGTTTTTTTTAATAGATTAATTCCATATTTGTTTTATTTTTTAGATTTTCAGATTTCCATCTTTCTGTGTTCCCAGAATGTCGACATGGATGGATGTGGCTGTGTTCGGCCTCTGACTGCTAACAATCTCTCTATAAACAGTTTTCCCAAGCGATGATTCAAAGTGTAGGTGAAGATGCCCTGTGCACTGCTGTGGGTTCCTCTTAGGCAGTATGTGCTGAAACATTGATTCAGAGAATTAAAAATAAACCACTTGCATCAGAGACAAGATTGTGCAGCTCTCGCCTCCATCCTCTTGCTATTTCTGATCACTTCATGGATTTAAATTGGTAATCTTCCAGCAGCAGATGCAATTTCCCAACCTGCATTTAGCAATGATTTCACGTAAAAGAAAAAACAAAATTATTTGTCTTGATGACTTGGCTATGAAGTCACAAAATGTACTCACTTTACAGTATTTGTTATAAGTTATTTAAAATCTTTGTGAGAAATATGTGTTGTATTTTCACAGTAATAAGACACAACTGCATAACTTGTCAAAGCCCACAACTGCTAATAAGCTATTGTAAACAAACCTTCAAATATGCCAGTTTTGGATATCTTTTGGTAGAAGATAGACCACGAGTGAGTTTCCAGAGAATATAATTACTTAAGAGAGCTGAAAAGAAATAAAACAGCCTGGTTTTCTGGTTTGAGAGCCTCTATAAGTTTCTATGGGGCTTTAGTGAAAATTTGGTAAAGGTCAGCTCAATCTTGGCTTGTCTGCCACATATTTAGCTGAGTAGGAGGCACGCAAGAAGTGAAAACTTGTCTAATGTTACAACACAGAGTATGATTCAGTTGTGTTGCCCTGTGGAAGATTGTGATAACACTTACAGCCACGAGTTTCAGTTTGGGCTTCCAGTGGGCACATAGGAAAGCGAGGGGGGAAGTGTTTCGGCAGTGTGTTGTGTAACTCTCATCATGTTGGCTGTCAAACAATTGGCCAATTGACTGTCTGCACTGATACACAAACACACACACACACACACACACACACACACACACACACACACACACACACACTCACTGAGAGGAAATTCAATCACTTAAATGTGACCATGTAGCATTAACAAAGACTGCACGCTTCCTCTCATTCCTCCCCCATTCATCTCCTGTCTTCCTCTCCTCCTCCTTGTGCCCTCCATCTTGGTCTTCACCTCTTCATGTTCATTTCTGGGAGGATAAACAGACTTAGTTCAGTATAGTATGGGTACTCGTGCAAGAGTGAATATTTGTGTGCACGTATGTTTTGTACTTTGGCACTTGTCATCTCACTGTTTTATTTGCCTTGCTTGTTGCCTTGGCAACAATACTTTCTGATTCCGTCTAAAGTGCTGTTGTCTGTCTCTCAAACAAAAATGAGACAGACTGATGACGTCATTTCAGATTCACCTGTGTCACATAACAGAGAGAGTATTGCCAGGTTGTGTACATGTGCGTGACTTGCTTGCAAATGTAAGAGAGACCAATTTATCATAATTTCTTCTCTTTGCTTACAGTGTGTTGCAAATTAGGTAAAATATATACCCTCTGAGTGGGTTAATTTGAGCGGAGATGTGCAAAGATTCAATGCCAGGCTTCCTCTCTGTTATCCCCATGTCTGTTCTGCATAGGCTGCCACATGTCTTTGTCTCACTAACACACACACACACACACACACACACACACACACACACACACACACACACACACACACACACACACACACACACACACACACACACACAAACTGTGCTTTAGTCCTGGCAGTGTTTGACCTGCAGATAATCCTCAAGGAACTTCTCCAAGGGATGGATTAAGTTCCATCTATCTACAGTAGCCTATATATAATTTAGCAAGAAGGGGTGTGGCAGGGTGGAGGAGCAGCCACTCAGGTGATGGGACACAGGTGTGACCCATCAACCTCTCCACCCTGCCTGCCTTGATAAGGAGCAGCTGCACTCCAGAGAGTGGCTGCTGTTGGAGAAGGTGCTTGTTCACGTGTGTCTGGTGAAACTGGGAAATAAAGGAGTTCTGCACTGAAACCCCGTGTCCTCTCTGTCCTGCCGGTCGGGCCCCGTAGCACTAGCCCTGCTACAAGGGGTTTTTGTAGCTTGTAACTTTGTGCACACTCATATACTACATGATTTTTTTTAACATAAATAGCCCAATTGTGTTTTATTATATTCTTTTATGTATTTTGAAAATGTGTCATAATTACATCCCAGAGCAGACGCATTGGAGCTAGTGTGGGCTTTTTGCAACATATTGCTCAGTAACAGCATTGGGTGTAATGTATGCCTAAACTGGATTATGGCATGTGCTGTATAGACAAGATATGCCCAACATTTCACAAGCTGGCACCTATATGGGTTAACGCTAGTTTTGAGAGTTTTCCATTGGATCCAAAGTCCAAAATATAGTGCAGTTTTGGCGATGGTTTGATACTCACCCTGACTCCACAGTGTTACGTCACGATCAATTGTGGGTCAAAGACTGGTACATTTTTAGGCCATGTTTGGACTAAAAATGGTTTTACTGTATAGAATTATCTACGTAGAAATAAGAGCCATTATGTTTTTATGTTTTGCACAAAGCTGACACGGGAGCTGCACACTGCTGCATCCAAGCGCAAAGTCCAAATGCAGCTGTCAC
This sequence comes from Cololabis saira, assembly GCF_033807715.1. Classification (NCBI taxonomy): domain Eukaryota; kingdom Metazoa; phylum Chordata; class Actinopteri; order Beloniformes; family Belonidae; genus Cololabis; species Cololabis saira. The sequence goes on along the minus strand of NC_084597.1, from coordinate 32,113,236 downwards.
ACTAAGAAAAACATTGATGAAAATAAGATTAGTTTCACTTTAACTTAATGTCCTCTGTTTGATTACGAACTACTTCACAACTGACAGTTATGAAACAAGTGAATGGCCACAAAAGTTATTTCAAAATAACTTGTGAAATGTGCTAACAAGATTTAAAGTGAACAAGCTAGCTATTCAACAGAGCTTTTCTTTCTCTCCTTCTGACGTAATTCTGCTTAATGAAATAATGTGGAGTTCTGACAGCTTAATGATGAGCACAAGTTAACATCGGAGGAGACATAATTCTGTAACTTAAAAGAACACCTGCACATTACGCAGATGGCTAGTGTTAGGAGGAAGCAGTTTAGCACCTAGTCATGTAAGAAGTCCACACATCGCTGAAGTTCAACCACCTTACAAGATTATCAGCATGGAAGCTGCACTGTATTGCTTCTAGTGATAACAAATGACTTTAGCATCAAAGAGTAATCTAATGGTAATGTAAAGAAAAGCCGTTTGAAGATTCTAAATATGGCAAATGTTTAAAATGCGGATAGTTTTTGGAGGGCCTTTTTTAGGTGGCTTTAATATGTTCCTGTTAAACCCATCTACGCTGCATCAGCACTTCCAACTGCAGGTGTACAACTTACTGGGTGATCCACTGTTGATAGTTAGAAGCCTACATTATATACAGTACCTCAGTTTCCAGATAAACATTACAGTTGTCTGTAAACCACCTCAGCACCAGCCTGTGGCTGTGACCAGTGGAAATGTACACTTGTGGCCGGGAGAGCACTTTGAAAGGAACTAAAAAAAAGACTAGAAAAAACTTTCTTCCTTCTGGCTACTGTAAGTATCATCCTGTTCTCATTAAATGAAGCAATGTACATTATATTCACAGCACAGTTTAAAAGAAAAAAAGAAAAAGCGCTTTGAAGATACAGGAATTTCTGTTTGCACACAACTTGTTGTTAAAAACTTTGAATATGATTTCACCACGTAATCCCGTGCTTGCTTTGACTATTCAAAACATGCAGTGAGATTTGAATGAAGGAGAAGTGTTTTCTGTGTGTGACGGAGATAGAGGCCGGAAGGAGAAACAAGCTGATTCATGCAGTTATTTCCCTTTTACTTTAGGCTTGTTTTTCACTGCTGGACAAGGGAAATCAGTCTCCAGAAGGATATGTTTGGATAATATTGCTAACCAACTGTAGAGATCAGTTTACTTAAGGCATATTTAAAGCGTTTTGAAAGGATCTGCATTTTTACCATAAAATGAAACGACTGTTACTACTTATTTATGCTTCAAGTACTATTGTAACACAAAGCCGCAGTCTTTTTTAGGGTAAAAAATTGTAAATCTTTAATAAAAAAATAAAAATCTTATCAAATGCTTTTGTCATTTCTGTCCGTGTTTTTCTTATTGCTGCATGAGGTCCTGCTTGATGTTGTTTTCTGGCTTTTTCCTGGTTTAAAGTCACATTGTGTTGTGCTTCTTATTAGACTGCCATTTGTGAATTTGTTCTTCATCATTTCATTAAGTCAGATGTTAAACCTCAAAAACAAACCAATAATACCCGTAAACTGGGATCAAAGAGTTTGTGCTCAGGGCTAAGGGGGAAGCAGGCAAGAAAATGCACAAATAAGGACACTGGCAGTGGTGGGGGTAAAAAAGCAGTGAGACATGGCTGTTTGGGCCCCTGGGTTGAGTGGGTCTGACAAGAAATTATATTCTGTACACAGTAAATTGATTGTCTGTGTGCGTGCGTGTGTGTGCGTGTGTGTGCGTGTACAAGTGTGTCACCAAGTTGCATTGAAATTAGCATAAGTACTTGGTGACCTGGTTGAGAGATTACTCATTAACCCACACAGTCTCCACAAACAGCACTGGACCAACACTACATGCGCTGAAAATCTAACTAAAGTCACTGGTTGGAAAAAAAATAAAATATATACATTTGCAACAGAAGTCTACATACAGATTACAAAAAGACACATTATTTCTGTAGTAAAGTGATAATACTTTTTTCAAAACCTGATGTGTACAAACGAGTAGAATAATCACCAGAGGCATAAAATGTGCTAAATTACATTGTTTGAGTTAACTGGATCACACAGTAGGTACATTTGGAGGCACACCTTCAAACTAAAGGACCTGTTTGCATGGCATCATTAGAAAATTAAAAGAAATCAGGAAAAGATGTGGTGCTGCATATTGGGGTAAAGAACTTCAAAGTTTTGGACATGTGTCCTCTGGTTTGATGACACCGAAATTAAACAGTTTAATTTTGGTAGAAACATGGGGACAGAACATCCCAACTCTGAAGTACGAGGGTGATGGCATCATGTTGCAGAGCTGCTTATCTGCAGGGTGGGCTAGTGTACTTCACAAAAAGGAAGTGGCTTAAGGACAACTAATGGCACTTTTCCACTACTACCTACTCAGCTCTACTCATCTCGGCTCGACTCAACTCGACCTACCGGTAGTTTCTTTTCCATAACAATTCAGCACCTGGAGCAGAAGTAGGAGGGTTGGAGCGACATATTGATTGTGTGATCTAAACGAAGAAGACAACAACACTAAAGATGTAGAACCTGGAGGAGATGATATGTGTGCTGCTGGGTCTGTGACTTGTGTCCGATATCAAGTTAAAAAATGAGAGTGAGAGAAGCTTCAAGCGGCGCCACTTTTTAATTTTTTTTTGTTTTTTTAGTTTGTCTCGGCACTGCTGTCAGCGGGGAGCAGCGAGCAGCTATGAAGTGACAGAGCTCCTGGTGGATCTGGTTGTTCCTTATCGCCCGTCTACATCCCTTTTTAATTCTCTCATCAGCACCAGGTTTATGAACATCTGCACCTCAGAGTTGGATCATGAAACAGACTTTTGCGCTGCCATTGCCTGTCGAATAAAATGAACAAGAAGCCGTCAGAGTCGCTCTTTCACTGATGTCACATCCTGACTCAGACGTCTGACTCCAACCCCCCGACCAATCGGTGGCCTGTAGTGTGATGACGTCAGATACAGCCGACTCAGCCGCTTAGAACCTCGGCAGAATAGATACAGAAAAAGTATCTACTTGGCACGTTAGACCCCTAGTGGCAAAACGACAAACTGAGGCGAGGCGAGTCGAGTCGGGCTGAGTAGGTACTAGTGGAAAAGTGCCATAAGTGAAGGTAATGGAGTGGCCATCACAAAGACTTGACTTCAGGACTGTGAAAAATTGGCAGCCAGGAACCAAAAGGGCAACAAGAATTCCCCACAAACTTGGCCTCCAACACTTCTGTAAGGAGGAAAGAGTCATAATCGGAGCTACATATGTGAAGGGATACCCATTCCACATATCTAGCTCAGTGCACACCCATCTTCAAACCTGGCTTCCATTTTCATATCAGGTTCACGTTTGTACACTTTGGTGAAGTCATCTTCCGCGTCAGCCCTGTTATGGACCGGCGACCTTTCCGGGGTCTGCTACCCCGCCTGTCGCATGACGACAGCTGGGAGGAGTTTCAGCAACCCTGTGACCCTGAACAGGATGATGTGGTTATGGAAAATAGATGAATAAACCACTCTCATACCGCTGTGACACCATCATGTTGACGACCATAAAAAATAAACAACCAACATCTGCCGCACACATGCACACAGACAGATCCTCGGTGAAAAATAAAAAACAGAATGACAGCAGATATCTACTGGTAATCAAAATAATGCATACAAATGAATAAATAAATAGCATCTAAACACAGTTTAACTGTTAAATATACAACCAAAGATTTGGAGATTACTCAAAGTGGTGGCATTGCTTCAATGCAGAGCAATATTTTTTTTAGCATAAAATACTTTCTTCTTATGATGCCTAAATAGTATTTTCCTGGCCTCAGATACAACATAGCAACTAAAACCTTTATACTGGCTTTTCTTTATTTTAAGGGAACAAAACCCAGTAAAAGGTTAGGAATTACTGATCCATAGGAAATCATGCCTCTAAAACCTGTGATCTTTTTAAAACATTTACACAGTTTAAAAAAAATACAGGTAGAATATTCTCAGTAGCCTGAATATTGTTAAATTCACACTTTATTCATGTATCTTTTTACTCCTTTGAATAGTATAATGTCAACATCAGCCTCTCCATCTGTCAGACATAACCACATTATCACGATCAGCTAGATTTGAGCAACAGTCAAAGCATTAAAAGCAAATATAATTAATGGGTTGTTTTATTGTGCCAGAAAAGCAGAAAATGTATCAGTCATTTATAAGGTTTTACTGTCCATTTGGAAATATGAAACTGCTTGAAAACTCATGTGTGTTGCAGGAGCAGCAACATGTCTCTGAGAGAAAATAGAGATCAGAATCCAAGCTGACCAGCAGCCCCCACCACTTCCGCTGCTGAGCTCGTCCGGCCTCACGCCCCAGTCCGCTCTCTCTTTTTTCTGTTAATATTTTTCTCTCACATTTCTGTCTCTTAATTTTTCCCCTCATATCTTCAGCCCCTGTTTGTACATTAACTCTCCCGAACATGTTCTCCATGACTCCACACACACAAACACAGGACAAACTCATACGTGGAAATATAGCTGTACTCAGTCAAGGCTTAACCAGTGGATTATAGGATTAGCGAGAGGGACAGATTTAATATGTACACGCACACACACACACACACACACACACACACACACACACACACACACATAGGGATACAACTCTGTGTGCATGTGTTGCTTTTTTTATGGTATATTGGTGTATAATTTGTTTTACTTTGAGTAATTTGCATTCCATGTTTCAATTGTGAAACAACACTCAGCAGATCTCTGTTCTCTCATTAATTATTTACTAGATGTTAGATGGAACTACATGCATCCAATAGTGGAGTTCAGTTGCATGGGATACATGGGATTGGTAAAGATATTCTAAGAATATGGAGAAATAGAAAAAAAAAACCATCAGGACACCCATAAGCAGTGAAAGACTTCACAACTTTCTGTTTCCCTGGTGACCTGAAATAGTTGCGCTCCTGAGAGATAATGAATCCTTGTGAATAGCGACGCACACCCACATAACCACACATATATATTGTTAGCTGTATTAGCTGCTTTACCTGCTTCAAATAAACCCATAAAATGGACTGTAACATTAGTAATCACTCCCACGGGTCTGGCAGGGGGTATTTTCACCTGCAAATACAGAAATAAAGTGCACATCTTGAAGCGGAGGAGCTGCTGATGAATTCCTAAACTTTCACCAGAAGCTCAGAGCCCCAAAGACTGAAGATATAGGAATGTAGCCAGAAGGCCTGGGATGCAAAGCCAACAAGGAAGTGTCTTAAAATGTAATAATACTGATGGCTACTGGAGTAATTATTCCAATTATTTTGTGACTCTAAACAGTCTGCTGTTTGTATTGCCAAATGTCCATTCACCTGTGTAGAAAAAAAGAAAATCACATTTATTTTTGATGGACTGGCAACCTGGGTGTACACTTGCCCCTCACCTGTAATGAGCTGGGATAGATGGATGGATGGATGGATGGATGGATGGATGGATGGATGGATGGATGGATGGATGGATGGATGGATGGATGGATGGATGGATGGATGGATGGATGGATGGATGGATGGATGGATGGATGGATGGATGGATGGATGGATGGATGGATGGATGGATGGATGGATGGATGGTTTTGGCTATGTAGAATATCCTGTAGCTTAAAAATAAATCAAATGTAATTGTTGTGATTAGTGACTTTTTTTAATCAAATTGAGGAAAACTGTAGAATCACCTTGAAATTTTAAATGAAGTTTAAATATAGAAAATATAAAAATAGAAAATAGAAATATAGAAAAATATAGAAATGAGTCTAATACTCATATAGAAATTAGTATTAGAGTGTTTGCTGACCTTACACTTTTGCAGCTTGCTGGTTGAGGGGAACATTGTCCCAGCAAGCAGGTCGATAGTTCAAACTAAAGAAAGTGCTTTAAAACTCCTTCACAAAGGTAATGCAACACACAATGTGACAAATGATGATGGTTTCTTCCAGACATCTGTTTGCAAACAATCTAACAAAATGGTGAGGTTGTAAAAAGGGAAACATACAGGATGACCAACGATAGGAATCAAAGAATAATGACAGAAAACTCAAAGCAATTAGAAAATGTACAACTGAAGAAAAGAAAGAAAGGAGCAGGGGCAAGCATTGATGTTCATGACCAAACAGCAAGAAATTGATTTACTTATCGAAATACCTTTTCAAATACAAACTATGATTAAAACCTTAACAGACGACATCTATGCTGCAGTAGGCTAAAGAGAAGAAACCATCTACCTTTCCTGCTTGAATTAAGATGTTCATATCCGGCACTGTGAATGTTAAATGTGCTCAACACAGATATGAGAAATGGTAATCGCTCCTGTATCATCATTTTTAGCACATCGTATTTGCCTTTTTTTGGCTAAGATGAAGATCAGGTCACAATAGCAAATGAATGCAGAAAAAAACATTTAACCCCAAAGGATTCCCATATATTTTTCTTGCAACTGCATGAAATGGTGGGACTGCTGTTTCTGGACCATCGTTTGACATTTTGTCAGTTAAGTTAAGGATTATGCAGCAAATGTACTTGTTCAGCACTTTTGTTTTCCACTACCTGTTTTGGCAACACAGATGTGTTTAGGGTATGGAAAAGATGTTTTTGAAATCTGATCACATCACATGATGACTCAACTGGAGAATTTATGCGCACTGACTCACACAACCACCTTAGTCTACATGCTCTGAATACTAATGATCAGACAGGCTCATACAATTCATCATATGAAGTACAGTGTGGCAAATTGCATATACTGTATATCAGTGGAAGAATAGCTATTTAAGGGGATGAAACCATTCAAAACATGCAACTCTTTTCCTTTCTCCGTGTAAAGCTAAGCTACTCGCTCCATCCTCATATTCCATGTGTATATGTGGAAGAAGCATCAACTCTCCCCTCAAATTTCAAACAGTTCTTTTCATGAAATAGCTGGGCAGACATTGATTCAGGATGCTGCTCAGGCCATTAGGAGCAGGTTGTGTTTAGTGTCTTGCTCAAGGACACTTGGACATACAGGGAAGGAGGAGTAAGTCTGTGATGGACGATCTCCTCTACCTACTGGAGCACAGCTGTAAATTGTTCTACCCTATTGTCGTCTTGTAGTCTGTCTGCTAGGATCTTTATACGTCACCAATTTTGGTGCCGTTTTTTTTTATCTCCTCACACATGTATGTGAACACAAAAATCAGGTGGAAAGACGATACATTTTATTAAACTAACACATCCCTTTATAATTATTATAATTATTTATATATAATTTGTGCAATGATAAAAATACTCTTTTGGCCTGCATTTAAATCATGCCGCTGTTTACTGAATGAGGGAAGATAATGGAGTCAATGAAAGGAGAGGAGAGAGATAGATGTTTACCCCCTCCCCTCCCTCTCATCCACTGTATTGACAGATGACGGCATGCAGGCGAGGGATGTGATGATGTGAGAGAATGAATGGACGGACACACAGAGAGCAGCTGGAAGGAAAGATGACATCATAGCGGAGTCTCTCTCCAGCCAATCCCCTCGTAGCCCCCTGCCCTGCTGTCTCCGCCCTCCCGCACCTCTCCCTTGTTGCTACGGCAGCAGCAACACCCCGCCTTTTGGAGGCTTTGTTTAGGGTTGATAGTAATGTGGCATGGTGTGTGTGTTAATACAGGATACAAGAAGCTGCAGTGGAACACAAGAAATTCCCTCTTTTTATGTCAGATCTTGGAAATCCATCCGCCCCCTCCTCTTCCTTACGTTATCTCCCGCTGCTTCTTCCCTGGACCATTCTGCCCCTCGCTGTGTAGTCTTCCTTCTTCCCATGTTAACATGCAGAGTCCTTTCAGTCATTACTTAAATTACCTGCAGTGCTAATGCAAACTATTTGCACACAAGGTACGCAGTATGTATACACACCTCAGAAATAAAGGCATATGATACAGTGGGGAGAACAAGTATTTGATACACTGCCGATTTTGCAGGTTTTCCCACTTGAAAAGCATGTAGAAGTCTGTAATTTTTATCATAGGTACTCTTCAACTGTGAGTGATGGAATGGAAAATCCAGAAAATCACATTGTATGATTTTTAAGTAATTAATTTGCATTTTATTGCATGACATAAGTATTTGATACATCAGAAAAACAGAACTTATTTTTTATATAAAAAATGTAAAATAAAATTTTTTTTTAGATTCTGTCACTCACAGTTGAAGAGTACCTATGATAAAAATTACAGACTTCTACATGCTTTTCAAGTGGGAAAACCTGCAAAATCGGCAGTGTATCAAATACTTGTTCTCCCCACTGTATATGGTCCAAGGTATTTTATGAGCATAATACATGTTTAAAGTACACCCTGAATAAGTGATTTCAAACTTCCACTCCCATCATCAAAATAAAATAGAATTAAAATACGTGAAATATATTTTGGTAGAGGTATAAATATCCAAAGATTGCAAATGTTCATGAGAGGTGACGTCCCTCTGACCTGTGACCTCATGCATTTTCTTTATTTTAACATCATAGTTTCAAAATCCTTTCTTACGTTTCATTGACTTATATTCGGATGATAGCAGCATTCCACAAACTCGATTGCCTTAAACTACACTATGTAACCTTGTGGTCCGGCCCAGGCGACTCAAGAGAACAGGTATCACCTTATAGCCAAAAAGAAAAAAAAAAATCACACACTGATATCAATACCTCTGCCCATATATAAGACGTCAGCCAGTTCTCTGTTCTTGGTAGGTTTATTATGGCAGAGGTGCCAAAGAAACCAAAGAGGTGCAGGTCAAAGGAAGCTAGTAAAGAAAACAGGAGGCTGCTGGCCGAGGAACTGGCTGGACAAAGGCCAAGCTTGGACTGGTGTTTACCTGTTGGCAAGAGTTACGTTTAAGTTTATTTGTATGTGACATTAAAAATGTCCACTCTGCATTTTTGCTTCTGTTCAATTTTTCACATTTCACATCTTCCAAATGTGCTACAGTACATCACACTCAGAACAGGCTATAGTGAGCCAAGCAATTTTCACTTTGTGTCAGGTGTTGTTTGGTGAGGCAAATTTGCTCAGTTAACTATTATTTGTCCTGCGAGTGGTCTGGTGCAAGAATAGCAGTGCAATAGATAGTTTGAAGCAGCAGAATTTTGGTGTAGACCAATTATTTTGTAATGTCTTCTAGATACAAACTAATTCCTGCCATTCCTGCTCCTCTGACATTTGACTTTTGCTCACTGTTGAGTCCTGGTTCATTTTTACAAAATCAGAAAACATGGCATACAGGAAAACGTGGCAATTTACTCAAAGATGATTATAGAACAGATATTTTTGATAACCTTTTCCTGACTTATAACTTGGAATACATGTTAAATTCAATATTCATATTTTCAAAAGGCTCACAGATACTGATTTTAGTCCCATGTATTGCCTAAAAACATCTCTCTCACACACACACACATGCTCTCACATTAATCCTTTCAGATTTGTTTTAATTCCGTTTTTTTGTTTTCCAGCTTAAGAGTTGGCCTGTTTGCTCTCAGTCTGTTTTTGTCTGAATTTTCTTCCTGTCATCTGCTGTTGTGTTGCTCTCTTACCTCCTGTAACCATGGCAATGAGATCAACATGCAAATACCTGTGCACGCTCCAAGGCTTGTGTTATAGGAGATGCAAATTGCATCCGCTTGTAGGATTACACACCCACACACAGATGCACACCCAGACATACGCACACAAACGTCTGTGCGTGCACATATTTTAGCACCTCCACCTCCGGTTTACACCACAACCAGGCTGAGGTGGCGTCTAGGTGAAGTTTTAGCACCGAATCTAAAATAAGGATCACATCAAGCACAGTTGACAAACAATACATGTGATGAAGGTCTGAAAAAGGGAGTAACATATTGTTACTCCCTTACACATTCAGTTTTTTTCTCCTCCTGTATAAATAAGAATTGATGCAGGACTGATTCTGGGTCTCTGAAAAGCCCCGAGAGACAACTTGTATGAAATTGAATTTAATTAAATTGATTGTGCAAATTTGCAGAAGAACAAAAGCAAAATAAGAGTTTAGTTGCTCTAAATTCCCATATAGCTTAGAATTACAATTTTATTCTCATTGTTTAACATACACACCTATTTTTCTACATATAAGAGCTAATTTTAATTGCAGTTTAAGACTAATAACCGTGGCCCGCTAAAATATTAATAAATTAAAATAATAAAATAGTTTATAAAACAACTAGATAAGAAGCTTTGATCACCGTTATAATACTCTCAATCCCAGTCATTTAAAGACATTTTATTTTGTATAGATGTCTTTATTGAGGGCATTAAAAAAAAGAAATAAGATTTACAATAACAATATAATTATCAATATTTTCCCCCCTTTTTTTTTTACTTTTCATAACATTAATTAAACCAAAATAAATAAATAATAGTAATAATAAAAAAACAAACTAAAAAAAAAAAAAGTAAATAAAAATAAAAAACAACAGCACACCCTCTCCCCTTCCCTCCCTCATATGGTCAATAGATTACATCATTCAAAATCATTTAACATATGTCTATCAATACTAGAACAAAAATGAATAATAAATTAAATAATCAAGTCCTGTGTAAACACATTCATCAATATAGTCGATGATTCAGATCATTTGTCCAATAAAAGCAAAAAATCCAAAAAAGGTCCCCAAATAAGGTCAAAGTCTCTAGTTTTTTTTTCTAACGGAATACAATATTTTTTCTGGAGTACTATATGATCCAAGTTCATTGATCCACTGTTTGGGTGCTGGGGGGTTTTCTGATTTCCAGTTTTTTAAAATACAATTTTTTGCCGCGGTGCCTGCAAGCAGAATGAAATACTTTTTATTTATTTTATATATATTTAAATATTTTATATTTATATTTAAAGACATTTTAAATGTGTTATTTCATTATATTTAAGCCTTAGAGGCCATCATTCAAAAGTGCTTACGAACTGGTATCTTATGGGGTTTAATCTCCATCTCCATCAACTCCAGTTTCATTGATGTCTGTCTGTTTTTTATGAATGAACGGCAAAAAGCTGATTTATGGTTGCGCGTTACACCAACGCAGGCCCTTCGCGTTTCCGCGTACCTACGCCGTAACCCTACGGCGTAGCCTCTGCGTCGATTTATCGCGGGACCGTAATTCAGGCTAAAGGCGGAGAGGGCACGGTTAGGCTGGACGCGTTGCAATTGGCTGCTGTTGGTTGACGTCATCTCCGCCGTGACGGGAGGCACTCATTCATAAAAAAAAAAACAAAAAAAAACGAGAAAGAGTACTGAAGAGAAACACACAGAGAGGCAGGAGCAGAAAGGAGAGGAGGATGCGCAGATAGAGGACTGATCCGAGCGCATTCTCCGGGTTTGGAAGAAGCTGCTGGGGGAGACCCAAACACACACCCCCACACACACACCCCCTCCCCCCACAAACACACACACACATAACACACACATAAACAAACAGAGCAGAGACCAGTGGAGCAACAATTCTACACAGCAACCTGCGATGGAGGATCTGTGCGACATGGAGTGCACGGTGCTGAAGCGCATCCTGAAGGACGACGGGGCCAAGTGTCTGCTGCTGGACTGCCGCTCCTTCCTCGCCTTCAGCGCCGGCCGCATCCGCGGCGCCGTCAACGCGCGCTGCAACACCATCGTGCGGCGGCGGGCCAAGGGCTCCGCGCTCAGCCTGGACCAGATCCTGGCCGGGGACGACGAGGTGCGCGGCCGCCTGCGCTCGGGCATGTTCTCCGCCGTGGTGGTGTACGACGAGAGGACGCCCGACGCGGACGCGGTGAAGGAGGACAGCACCCTGACTCTGGTGCTCAACACGCTGTTCAGGGACTCGCAGGGGCCGCGCATTTACCTGCTCAAAGGTGAAATATTATATCTGCCCGATGCATTACAACAAATTACTGTCAATATTCTTTGATAGCCTGCAGATTAAAGGCTGAATTATGGTTCTGCGTTGAATAGACTGTAGGATTACGCCGTTGGTGTAATGGTGTAGTCAGTACTCGAGTTGTAAAAAAAGAATCGGGGGGATGGTGGATTTTGTCATATGGGGACAGATAATTTGTTTTGATTACAAATAATATAAAATATTACAAATAATAGCACTGACCAAAACACCTGCAGAAATACTGCAGGAATGACATAGCAGCAGTTAAATGCAGCCTTCTGTAAGCTTTAAATATCCACTGGGCTTACATCAAATACATCAAAACACAACAATAAAACACAGTTTTCTGAACTTATCAATATAACTCTGTCCTTCACAGGATAAGTAAAATGGATCACTGCAAAAACTCAAAATCTTAACAAGAATATTTATCTTAGTTCTAGTTAAAATGTCTCTTTTTAGTAAAAGAAATCTCATTACACTTGAAACAAGACTCATCACTGGAAAAAACAACAATTTTCACCTGTTTCAAGTAGATTTTCACTTAAAATAAGTAGAAATGTACTTGAAACAGGTGAAAATTGTCAAATAAGTTAATTTTCTGGTGTTATTTTTCTGGTGATGACTCTAAATGTTGAAATAGCAGTAAAACCACATTCATTGATGAAATGACATAAGGGATGGAAAGGGGGGATGGCAGTTTTACAGGGGGGATGATTTTGACCGTTTTTATTCTCATCCCCTCTCAACTCCAGTACTGGGTGTAGTAACGCGGAACCATATACCAGCCTTAACACGGATAAATGTTAAATACATAAGCATCAGCAGCCCAGACTCTGATAATGTAACATAAGTCAATATCAGCCTCCAATACAAAAAACGGTACATTTTAACATTACACCTAAGTAGACAAAAAAAGATTATTCCATTATGGATTATCACTTCAAATGAGAGTCACTAATAAATACTCAAACTCTTCAAATAGGGAGTCATTTCATTTATCGTGAAGTAAACCAAATGTTCATACAATTTTACTGCACCCACAAAAATAGAATAAAATAAAATAAGGGCCGAGGTTGTTCACATACTCCTGTACGTGTAAATGTTACAATACACGGTGTCAGTGTCTCCCAGTTACTCTCATCTCCATTCAGACCAAAGGCTTTAAGCTCAGTGAATAAGGTAATCCTAATAAGAGAAAGCCACATCAAAGCTGCACGACACATGGCGCTAATTTCACAAAGAGTCTGCTCTGGGTAAATTAGCATAGGAAGGAGGGGGGAAAAAATCCACACTTGGTTCACCCATCCAATATTTAAACTGCAAAACTAAATCTTAACACTGAAGCTTTAAATCACCTTCCAACCCTTTTTTTGTACATCCTAATGATGCAGATGCCTCGAAGAACAAGAGTGTAAGATGTGGCTTGCAAAGATGACACATTCTTGTATTGATTTGATTTATTTTATTTTTGTACATGTAAAAAAAAAAAAAAAACAACACTTCATGAGACGTTTAAGAAAACAACAAAACAAAACAAGGAATTTCATCCTTTAAAACTTGCTAACTTGAATTACATGTGCCAAAAAAGGAGTAGGAAGAAGTGTAAACTATTTAGTCCTACCCCCATTCACTGATCATTTCACCTGTATTTATAATTATTCACACACTGTACTCACACTGCAAGTAACAGTATTGTTATTATTATTATTACTATTATATACTGTAATTATACTCACACACATACTTATACATGCATACACATAGTTGAATATTTCTATATATTTGTACACATATGCCCATATAGATATTTATATAAATATACTTATTTACACTATGTATATATATACATATACATACACATATATAATTTGCTGCCCATTTCTGTACAATTTGTTCATGTGGTTAGATACTTGAGGGCCAGACGGCAGCAGCCATCCTGAAGATTAGTTTAGAAAGAGAATCTAAGGGATGATATTAAATCCACACCAAGTACACACAGGTCAAAAGTGTGTCTGTTTAACAGATTTTGTGATGGACAAGCTGATTGCAGACAAGAAATTTCCCATCGCAGATTATGCTGGGATTTAACAAGTGTGTATCTATAGCGTGTTCCCGGCAGCAACAAAAAAAACCCAACAAAAAGGCTTCTGTTTCTGCAATGTTGTTCTTTTAAAAAATGAATTAAAAAAGTAACCTCTGATAATGGTGTCTTTGTTTATAGGGGGATATGACAGATTTTTCACGGAGTATCCAGAGTTTTGTTTAAAGACCAAATCCCTGCCATCCCTCACCAGCCAGTCCAGCATCGACTCATCCTGCTCGTCGTGCGGAACGCCTCACAATGACCAGGTAAAAATGCAACACGAGAGAGACGATAGTAAACTGGTCTGGAACCTTTTCAGCCAAAGTAGTGCAGTAATTTATACAGATAACGTGTCAGAGGGGTGTAACGAACCTGCATGTAAATGTTATGAGTGAAAACATCCATCTGTCAAATGATGGGCCGAGCACTTTTCTGTTTGTAATAATATTCAACAAGAAAAAGCAAACTTTTATGTTTGACATTTACATTGGATATATTTAAAGGATTGAAACTGTCCTGATGAACCACGTGATCATTTGAATTTTTTTAAAGGCAAGCTCAGTTTTACAAAGAGCCTCTTTGCACAAACACTAGACGTTGTTTGCTTTGGTGAAGGGTGACTGTTGTTGACTTTCCCACATTCATTCACCCACATTGTCACCCTCATTCTGTTTGGAAAATATACAACACATTTCTTCCAACTTTCAAAGTTTTCATACACTAAACAACATAAGCTGATGTTGTTTAAATCAATGGCATATATTATATAAATGGGCTGGTCTGGAGGTCACAGTTCATCATCGATTCAGCTCTGTAACACATCCTGTAAACCGGGATGGCCTTGGTTTTTTTTTTTTTTTTTTTTTGGACAGTGATCTGTTGTTTGAGCCTGCAGATTTTATGCAACACTCACAGTTGCATGTGATTTGGGTTTAATTCCCCTGGAATGCACGAGGAGAGAGGCGCGCACAACCAACCACTGTGTGTGTTTGTGGAAGTAGAATGCTTGATTGTCTCCGCCGCACCGTCAGGTGCATTTTTTTTTATTTTTTTTTTTATAAGAAATACTGCAGCTTCCTGTGGCGGAGTGAATACGGTGGACTGCGTATCTGAGTGCGTCTCTGTGCACCCACCCCCACACTACATCTCTTAGCGGTATTGATCATTTCCTGACTCTGTGTCAGTACCGAGTTCGTCAGCAGCAGTGACATAAACAGACAGAGCTTTTATCAATAAGTGCCACTGCCAGTATAGACTGCTGCCGACCAGCTGACCTGTTGGACCCAGGAAAAGGGGGTGACGCTGTTTCTACCCCTTGTTAGATAATGTGTTGAGATCGGGTTACACCCAAACACAGAAAGATTTGCGCTACTGAGAATATTTTATACGATACATGCGTAAAAAGCAAACCAGCAGTTATTATTAATCACCAGACAGATTTGAATGAACGCAGGAATGTTGGTGTCTGGAAGGAAGTATCTCCGTAAACAAGTCATATTTTGAACCAAAAAAGGAGCAAAGAGGGTTTTACATTTTCTGTTGCTTGCAGATACTTCCAGTATCATAAATATTCATAACCCCAGTCGGTGCCGTTGCTTCATGCTTGTGTACTGAACATGGCGCCGTGGTGCTTCAGCTTCCACAGTGGCAGCTGCAAACACATGTTGCTGAGGAGAAGTGATCCTGAGGAGCTGCTTTTGTGGAGCAGAGTTTCTTAGAAGCATGGTTTGTGGGCTAAATTCTATACTCGAGACTTGAAGGTATTTCTGCTGAATTCTCTGGTTTGAGGCTGTAAAGATCAGAAAGTCATCGCCACCAACACAAACTTGGTTCGTAACTGAAAATATTGGTGCAGAAAGAGATTAAACACTCCGTTTATTTTGAATGAGCTCTGGTTAGTCAAACTGATAAGAGGGCTGCACCTGTCCCGTCAGAACGTCTCTGCTGTGGTTAACAAATGATTAAAATGAGGCCAAACGCTCCTCTGGTATCTGGCCTCCGCTGCTCACAGACAGAACATGCGTTGTCATGTCACGTACGCTGATTTTCATCTGAGCACAATCACTCAAACATGGTTGTCCAAGTTGACTGTGTCAAGAAAGCTTTCTTTGTGGAAAGAGTCAATGAATGACTCTTTTCAAAGATCACTGATAAAATAGATTTAAAAAAACAGTATAAATCTATTATTCCTCTATGTGCTGTGTCTAGGGTGGCCCGGTTGAGATCCTCCCATTCCTCTACCTCGGCAGTGCCCTTCATGCCTCAAAGAAGGAGGTTTTGGACGCCACTGGGATCTCTGCCCTGCTGAATGTGTCGGCCGACTGCCCCAACCACTTCGAGGGCGCGTACCAGTACAAGTGCATCCCTGTGGAGGACAACCATAAAGAGGACATCAGCTGCTGGTTCCTGGAGGCCATCGAGTTCATAGGTCAGTGTCACATGCATGGAGGATCAGGATGTGTTCAAGCAGAACCTCTCTCTTCATGGTTTCTTTTCTTTGTAGGTCACATCATTTAGTTAGACTTATTACACATCAGTTAGACTTATTTTCAAGGTCACTTTGGTGTAATTATTATTTGTTGTACGGTACACGCTTTTGCATCATCTTCTGGTACAAGTGATGCAGGGCTTTGGATAAAGAGTTTATTTATTGATGAATCTGCTGAATTTTTTAATGTCTATTTTTCTTGGCTGGGTAGTAGTGGTAGTGCATTTTTTTTATTTACAGATCATCTGTTAATTAGTTTTCTTTTTGGAATACACACCAAATATTTCGCTGCAGGATGATCGTGTGTGTGTTTGTGTGTGTGTATAGGTGTAGGTAAGTGTAGGTGTGTGTAGGTAGGTGTGTGTGTAGGTGTGTGTGTGTGTGTGTGTGTGTGTGTAGGTATGCGTCATAGTTAGCTGCATAGTTAGCTGCTGTGGGACCAGAGTCTGAGTCATCCACTGTTACTAGGTGAACAGACGCTGTGGCAAAGTTACCTGAGATTTGACTGAGAAAATACAGGTATCAGATTCTTTTTTTTTTTTTTTTTTAATATTTACATATATAGGAGGCAAAATGCAAAAGATGTGCATTTAAGAAACAAACAAAAACTCCCTGGATCTGGTGTGATTCTGCTCATGTGCCTCTCAAGTAATCAAGTGAACTTCAAGGCAGTGTTTTTTTTTAATTTTTTTTTTTATTTTGGATCCCCATTAGCGGACGCAAAACGCCAACTAGTCTTCTAGTGTTTCAGCAGCAAAAAATAAGATTAGATTAATAAACGTGAGGAATAAAACAATTAAGTTTCTTTTACATCTTCTTGTACAGTCTGAGCTTCTAATTTTCTGCAGGCTGCCCAAAATGCTCCAAGACATGATTGTCCAACTAATCATGCAAACTGTTGAGGAAACTGCGTTACTGTAAATGCTCTAATCAGATTATTACTTAAATCTGGTCATTCTCCTTAATAAAATAATAGCGTGCAATGCATGTGTACTTAATAAAGCAGAACCATAAATAGGGCAGAGGAGGAGGTGATAGAAGAGAGGGCGATGACTCAAATGTTGCACCTGCGTGTTTCCGTTACTGTAAATGTAATTAGCTCCTTTCTCACTTTGAGGTGAGCTATCAGTTTGACTGGGCAGAGAGGCGAAAGCGTAAAAGTGTGGAGGCGAGGAAGTGAAAGCTGTCTGAGGTGAACCCTCACTGTACATCTGGTGTGTGTTAAAGATACTTCCTGGGTGCAAAAAAAAAAAAAAAGAATTAAAAATCCACACATTGAGTGACATGTTGTGAATGTTCACAGGGTCAATGTAGAGTGATGTCCGGAAGACTGAGCACATATTCTTTATTTAGTTATTATCGTCAGTAATTTCACTTGTGTTTTAGCTGGCTAATTATTCTTAAAATAGTAAATGAAAGTATCGAAATGTGGTGCTGAAACAAACATTTTTTAAATCTTTTGTTGTATTTTAGTTCAGTGTGAATCTTATATTATCTGTAAAATAAAAGCAAGCCAGCTAAAGGAATGCTAATGTGCTAACAGTTACAAACACAGTTGACAAATGGCCTTTAACAATAATGTAAAAATGATTATATAATATTCAAGTAAAAAGAGCCCTGATATGGGAAATGGCTTTGATTCTTGGCAGTTATGTAAACTGGAATTGGATCATGACCAAAGAAAAAAGTGGATGAGTGAATCTCTGGTTAGAACGTTTCACAGTTAAGGATGTTTTTTTTTTTTGGGGGGGGGGGGGGGGGGTGACGACACACACACCATATAGCTGGACACACACTACCAGCTATACTTTAGACTGGAGATGTTATTACATTCATCTGTTTTTACTGACGGCGGGTGTTTCTGACCTTGGACCACTCTGCTCTTCACTCTGCAGATTCGGTACGGGACTCCAGCGGGCGAGTGCTGGTCCACTGTCAAGCGGGCATCTCCCGCTCTGCCACAATCTGCCTGGCCTACCTGATGAAGAGGAAGCGGGTGCGTTTGGACGAGGCATTTGAGTTTGTCCGCCGCCGTCGCAGCATCATCTCCCCCAACTTCAGCTTCATGGGCCAGCTTCTGCAGTTCGAATCACAGGTTCTTGCCACCTCGTGCGCAGCCGAAGCAGCTGCCACGGCGAGCCCGCTGCTCGGCCCAAAGTCAACGACGGCCGCGACTTCAACGTCAACCACGCCCACGTCTCCGTTCATCTTCAACTTCCCAGTCTCTGTGGTGAATTCGGCATACCTGCACCACAGCCCCATTACAACCTCTCCGGGTTGCTGATGGACAACCAATCACAGCCTTTCCCCAACACGAGGGGAGCACTGACTGGGCTGTCGTTGGCTGGAAAAGCTGCTGTATGCACAGGCTTCCAGAGCGGGACAGTGAGAAGCATCATGGTGCCTGATTCAAAACATAGTGAAAAGACTTCTTGAAGTCCACCAACCAGCCAACACGCCCTCCATTTTCACAAGAGGTTTCTTCCAGTTGACCAAATATGTGCTGGCTTTCAGAACTTGTTTCTGTAATTAGCTTCGACAGGAGTGTTGGACTGATGCTAATTTGAGATACACTTTCTTCCAACATGCACAGAGACACAGAGAGGCCTGCACAGCAGCAAAACTCTTCTTCCTTTCCCACACAGACATTCATGACTATCAGCTGAATGAGCTCAGTATGAACAAGGCCTGTTGCTATGGAGAAGAGGTCTTTGGGAGAGGAGATGGACACAGGAAGGAAGGAGGAATTTTAAGCACCCGCTCTTTCCTCTTTGGGTGTCCCTCCTGTTGCCAGAAAAAAAAAAAAAAAGATGGATGGTGGGGGAGACGGTGACAGAAAGCAGGAGCCTCTTCGGTGACAGGTGCTTTGCCGGGGATCCGACCGGAGCTTCCTGTCCTTCACATGTCCTCTTCCTCTCTCCGTCTCTCCCCCACACCTTCCTCTCCTCTCATCTCCTTTTCATCCCTTTTATATTGCGTCCCTCATCCTCTCATCTCTGCCTCTCATCCTCGGGCTCCCTGTCTCCCCACCCTTTCCACCCTTGCCTTTCTGCTCATCGTCTTCTTACTGAAGGAACTAAATAAATAAAATAAGATGCCAAAAAAAGGCCAGGTCCCTTGTAAATGGACTGGGAAACCCCTAAGCAAACCCCTGACACAGTTAAGGAAAGCCCCTCTGCTATATCACCTTCAATTTTTTTGAAATGAAAGGGCTGAAAAAGGTTGAATGAACTGGTAGCATTCAGTCTTTACCAAGTGGGATATTTTGTGGTAAGATTATTCTTTTTCCAGGGATACAGTAGTGTAGTGTAATTTGCTGAGAATGTTCCCTAACTGAGTAAAGCAAGTGGGAATATCTAATTGGCAGGTATGGATTTTTAAAATTCTCTAAAAAGCTAAAGAAAGGAACTTCAGTGCTTCCTTTACCATCTTTTCTTGGATACGAACCACTAAATGTTTTTCAAAGGTACACTACAACAGCTCCTTTCTCAACCTTTTCTTTACAGCTCTGTGCTAGCAGCTGGGTTTAGGGGGTGGGCTCTGTCATTTGTCCACCCCCCTCCTCACAGGGTGTGCCTTGTTTGAAAGTAATGTGACACCTTTGCACTATACACTTCCAAGGAACAGCAATGGAAGTCACACGTGAAAGTGGGTGGCTGTATAGAGCGGGACGCTGGATAACTGTACTCTGATCAGGATCTGTGATGTGAAGTCACAGTTACCTGTAAACCTGAACCACTCACTGAATAATGTTTGTTTCCAAAGCGGAGATACACGGTTGGGTGGTCTCCCAGTTTTCAAGTTTGCATTTCTTCTTGTAACTCAAACAATTGCTTTCACTTATTTTTAAATTTTTTATTTCTTTTTTAAATAGTATGTCACAGGGTCGTTATTTTTTTTTAATAACAGCTGTAGCTTCACGACTGTAGACCCACATGACAGCGGTCATGTTTTTAGATTCTCGTTGCAAAAGATTGTCTTTTGTCCTTTTAAATTCTTCCTATAAGCTTTCCTTAGCTTCATGTTTTCCAACGGGGTGAAGGAGGCATGCTAAGGAGAAGACTGAGAAGTTGTGGACTCCAAGATCCCCCCTTTAGATCAGACATCAGACTTGAGAGCACATCTGAAGACAGATGCCTAAAGGGTCATTACAGTTATGTCATTCCAATCTAATACAAAATACGTGATCTTCTCTGTTGATGCGCTTTTCCAAAATGTTAAAACCTACCTGTAGTTTTCAGTTCCTCTCAGGAAGATTGATTTGAGATCACACTGAAATTAATAGAAAACACTGGCTCCTGTTAGGTGCCTTGGAATTTCTTTTTACTTTTCTCATTTTTTGTCTTAATATATTAAAAATTATTTGTGCCTCTTTATATTAAAGTTATACCCTGGTTTAAGGCATCTTTTTTTTTTTTTTTTTGCCCATGATACCAGTGCACGAAAGACTACAATATCAAAGGGCAAAATTAACACATGCACTCATAAAATAATTTGCATTTGGTTTACACATTCACATTTTAAGTCTTAAAAAAAAAACTGGTTCCAATTCACTGCAAAACATATATCCTCGTATATAACAGATTCACCTCTTTTTGTGGGACAGCCAAACAAGAGCGCTTTCAGGTTTAGAAAAAAAAAAAGGTAAAACGATTTTTATATGTCTGATCTTTTAAAATTTTTCAAACAGAGGAGTGATAGAGAGAAAATAAATCATCTATCTGTTTTCAAACAATCTACTGTACAAACGAGTCAAGCACAACAAAAGCTTTTGAGGGCATCATCAGAACTCAAATCTCCACAACTGTTTGAGACAACGCTTGTATTCCTTAAGCTTGTGGCTTAGCTGTACACTGTGTCAGACCAACAAAAGCAAAGTGAAAGAACAAAAAAAAACTTTTATACCTTCAACTTTTTCAGTCCTGACGCACAGACACACAAAAGGGTTCAAAGAAAATAAAAACCTCAGTTTTTGAAGATAGTCGGTACCCATCTCTGTAGCACTTTGAAGTGATGCAATACTGTATTTGTAATTTATGATTGATTTGCACATCATGATGATGCCAGACTAACTTGACTTTGTACAAGAGGAGAAAGAAAGAGAAAACAAAGAGAGCCGGTCCGTAAAAAACGCAATACTTTGTACACGTCTGTGTGCTACATACCCGTCTGTCTGCCTTTCTGTGTCCATCTGTCCTGGCTGTGTCTCTGTTGGGTCAATGCTGTTCAACCATCATGGCAATACCAGTCCTCCAAGACGAAACAGTTTCCCCTCTGTTTTATTGTGGAATGAATGATCTGTGCATTTATTTATTACTGAAGATTCACTGTTGAATAAAGGATATTCTTAAGTAAGCTATGTGTGTTTTTGTGTGATGGTGTATGACACAGAATGCACTGCAATTAGTGAAACTTCAAATCACTTGATTTAATTGAGTCGAACTAATGATTTTTTTACTATTCCTGCATGCAAGACGGTGTCATGTTGAAATAGGCAGAGAGCAGAAATAAAGATATAAGTGGAGCAGGATTTGTTAAAATTTTCTCATAAGTTGTACCAGCTTCCAATTAATTATATAAGAATTAGTAACTTAACAGTCGATGGAAATTGACATAATGAGTCATATCTGGATATCACTGTATATAACTTATGATTCTGAAAAGATTCATTTCTTTAAAGAAATATTAGGGATACAGAGAGAACTTTTATCAGGATTTGCAGGATTTGTTCAAATTTTCTCATAAGTTGTACCAGCTTCCAATTAATTATATAAGAATTAGTAACTTAACAGTCGATGGAAATTGACATAATGAGTCATATCTGGATATCACTGTATATAACTTATGATTCTGAAAAGATTCATTTCTTTAAAGAAATATTAGGGATACAGAGAGAACTTTTATCGCCTTTGGGAGATATAAAACACGAAAATTACCTCAAAGTGAAGTCATGTTGACGATAAAAGGGTAGAACGCTGAGAGCGTTGTGTTTCTTTTCTCTGTCACGGATCCACTTGTGTTAAAGGGGACCTATTATGAAAAACAGGTTTTCTCTTGCTTTAACATATATAAAGTGGTCTCCTCTCAGCCTGCCAACTCAGAGAAGGAGGATAGCAGCCAAATTCTGCAGTGTCTGTACAGCCGCCCGGATGAGCCTACCAGTGTGATGTGGATCTACGAGCCGTTCAGATTCTGCTCCCTTTCGTTACGTAACCAAAATGCAAACCACGCCCACAACTATAAAACCGCGTAACTGCATGCGAGCGTCCGACTATCACGTCGCACTGCGTGACATCGGACGCTCTCTGTCCATCTCCCTCCAGCAGCTGCCACTTTATTGAGGTTTTTGTAGTGAAATGAGGAGGTATCATAGAGATAACTTCTCATTTCAACTGACTGGTTCAGCCGTTCCTCATCCATGACTGTTTCCTACAGCGCTTTCAACCGGCTTTCAACCCGAGCGACAGGAAGAAAATATAAGCAGGGCGTCCGACAAATGCTCAGCTCAAAGCGGTGTACCGCGTCGCGCTGCATCGCTGCGGCGAGTTAGGACAGTCCAATAGAAAATTAAGCAATGGAATTGATTTTGTCGCTGACGCTCGCTCGCATCGCATGCAGTTGTCACGGTGTAACTCCGCCAGCTGGAGTTTCCGCCATTTTTTCGTAGCGGTGTATCGCGTCATTCAGGCAGCCAATCAGCACAGAGCCTCATTATCATAGCCCCGCCCACTCAGAATCCTGCATAGATAATGAGGTTAGAGACTGGGAAGATAAAGACAGGGCTCAGAGAATTTCTCATTTATTTAGCAAAAACAATCAAAAGCTTGTTTTTAAGACATTCAAGGCCTGTTTAAAATAGGGATTAGATGCCCTAATAGGTCCCCTCTAAATGATGTTTAAACGTTACTTAACAGTGCCATCTACTGGCGGGAAAATGGTAATTGTGCTCATTCTGCTTATTTCAGATGACCACGGTTTTAAAACGAAATTGAAGAGCTAATGTAGTTTCAGAAACGTAGCAGTTATCTACAGATTTTTTTTTTTTATTCCAGGCCACATCATCTTTATGGTTATTATAAAATCGTGTTTTATATTTCATAATTGCCTCTGCATTTAACCATTAATAATAGACATAAATTAATTACTATTGTAGAGGTATCGCAGACAAATTGACCATCAAAAAATACTGGCTTGTTTCCATCAGGAAGAAACATGTTTTTGCTTCCCTTGTATCTTTAAGTTACCTTACCTCATAAATCTTTCTTTTGTTGGATTTTTTTTTTCTTGCAAATCCACAACTTATGGAAGCGTAGTGCTGCCACCCCAAAAAATCAGAAAAAAAAAATCAGCATCACGTTATAACATGAAAAGTTAATTTTTTTAACGTGATAGTTTTCACGTTATTACAATATACAAACTTATCACTTTATAACGTGATAGTTTATTGTTAGAACAATATACTATTTATCACGTTATAAAGTGAAAAGTTTATTATTAGAACAATAAACATTTCACGTTATTACAATATACAAACGTATCACGTTACAACGTGATCATTTATTGTTAGAACAATATACTATTTATCATGTGATAGGTCCCCTTTAACTAAACACTCAAGGTTTACTAAACAATTACAAGAGGTTTACTAAACACTAACAAGAGGTTTACTAAACACTAACAAGAGGGTTTACTAAACACTAACAAGAGGGTTTACTAAACACTAACAAGAGGTTTACTAAACATTAACTAGAGGTTTACTAAACACTAACAAGAGGTTTACTAAACACTAACAAGAGGTTTATTAAACACTAACAAGAGGTTTACTAAACACTAACTAGAGGTTTACTAAACACTAACTAGAGGTTTACTAAACACTAACTAGAGGTTTACTAAACACTAACTAGAGGTTTACTAAACACTAACTAGAGGTTTACTAAACACTAACTAGAGGTTTACTAAACACTAACAAGAGGTTTACTAAACACTAACAAGAGGGTTTACTAAACACTAACTAGAGGTTTACTAAACACTAACTAGAGGTTTACTAAACACTATAGGTTTTCTAACACTAACTAGAGGTTTACTAAACACTAACAAGAGGTTTACTAAACACTAACTAGAGGTTTACTAAACACTAACTAGAGGTTTACTAAACACTAACTAGAGGTTTACTAAACACTAACTAGAGGTTTACTAAACACTAACTAGAGGTTTACTAACACTAACTAGAGGTTTACTAAACACTAACAAGAGGTTTACTAAACACTAACTAGAGGTTTACTAAACACTAACTAGAGGTTTACTAAACACTAACTAGAGGTTTACTAAACACTATAGGTTTTCTAACACTAACTAGAGGTTTACTAAACACTAACTAGAGGTTTACTAAACACTAGAGGTTTTCTAACACTAACTAGAGGTTTACTAAACACTAACTAGAGGTTTACTAAACACTAACTAGAGGTTTACTAAACACTATAGGTTTTCTAACACTAACTAGAGGTTTACTAAACACTAACTAGAGGTTTACTAAACACTAGAGGTTTTCTAACACTAACTAGAGGTTTACTAAACACTAACTAGAGGTTTACTAAACACTATAGGTTTTCTAACACTAACTAGAGGTTTATTAAACACTAACTAGAGGTTTACTAACACTAACTAGAGGTTTACTAAACACTAACTAGAGGTTTACTAAACACTAACTATAGGCTTTACTAAACAGAAACGCTTTAAGTTTAGTTTTAAAGGTGGAGGTGGTGTCAGCCTCCTTAACCCAGATTGGAAGTTGTTTCCATAGTAATGGTTCCTGATAGCAGAACGCCCGCCCTCCAAATCTACATTTGCATACTCTAATCAAATCAACTTTATTTATAAAGCACCTTTCATACAAAAAATGCAACACAAAGTGCTTTTCATAAAACAAATAAACATAAAACGTATTAATGCCCTGCCCTCCTCCCCCCCCCTCCGCACACACACAGACAGACACAAGCACACCACAATTCACCCAAGTTACACACAGACACACATGCAGACACACGGTGTAGACATGGCTGAGCACAGAGGATCCAGGTGAGGAAACGGTAACAGGGAACCGTCCACACCAGGAGGTCTCATAGCCCACAGCTACAAGGGAAGCCTCCACAGAGACCATCCCGGCCCGGACGGATAGAGGAGTCCAGACCACAGCGGTGAAGCCGTGGTGCAGAGCTCCACCACCATCCAGACGCGGCGAGGTTGGAAGGTAGATTCATTTAAAAAAAAAGAAAAGAAAAGATTTTTTATTTGGTCTGCACCACCGTTTGGTAGAGCAAATTTTCAGTCACTATTTCTTATTGAAAAATGTGTTGAACTGACCTCAACCTGATTGAGCCATCTCTACCATTAGGTTTATGTATGTCAAGCTAAAAATATCCACTAGATGTCACTGTTCCTTTAAGCAGTATGCCTTCCAAGCCAGCTTCCCAACCGGAAGTGAAAAACGGGAAATTCCCTCCTGACACGAATTTCTTCCAAAAGTTTCAAAGGTAAGTCTGATTTTTTGACATAATTTAGCATAAAAGATGTTAAGAAACAGATTTATGTGACTTAATACCACAAAAATACATTTTATAAGGGTCAAATATTTTTTTTAAAACATGCTTTACCAAACGGTTGAGCTGTCACTTAATGGTAAAGGTAACACAGTTAAGATAATCGTGCTTTTTGCTGTGGAAAGAACACTTCTGATCATAAATTGTTGTTAATATCACACCTGTAATGTTGTTATTAAGAATGATTTTCTTACTGTTTAACAAACATGCTCAGCCAAATCGTTGATTTGTCATTTTATGATAAAAGTTGTGATGCTAGCATAATTCATTTACAATTTTTAGTAAAACAGTAAGTAAAACAATGTATGAATATTTACTGGTTATTACATTATATATTTTAAGAAAAAGTACATCAGTATAATTTTTTTTACCACTTCTGAGACACTTGCATTGTAAATATGATACATTAAAAAACAAAATATAAACAAATTGACATTTGTTGGTATAACAACATGTTACTAGTATAACAGTGCATGATTCAAATGACAAAATAGAGGATCCAGATTATCTGCCCGCACAATCAGCTGCAGAAGTGATCGGGGATCATTCCTTTGAATCCTTGGATGAGGAGAAGATGCCAAGCACATCTTCTACACCACCGCCCCGTAAGAAGAAAAAAGGGAAAAACCACTTAAAAACAGTCAACATGCAAGAGCTGGATGATACCCCGGACCCAAGGCCATCCTCGGGATCCAAGACAGGCACAAGGAGAATCTGGAAGCATACTGATATTGAGAAATTGCAGGCTCCTGATTCAAGTTTTGAACCCCCTGACGCAATTAAAACCCCCTTCCAGTATTTCAAAACACTGTTCACCGATGAGATGATTCAACATACTGCTGTACAGACCAATCTGTACTCTGCACAAGAATTGGGCGACCCAATCAAAACTAGCCCTGAAGAGATTGAAGATTTCCTGGCAATACTAGTCTTCATGGGAATTTTCAACTTCCCAGCCATCGACGACTACTGGGACCTCGATTCACGTTTCGACGTGACAGCACAGCTGAGAAGTCGAACAAGGTTCCATGGCAAATTTTTTGTTTGTTAATTTCAGAGACTTCAAAGTGCTTGAATTCTTTATTTTATTTTACACAGCACAGATGAGAAGTGTACTGCACTATATTGTTAATAAAACGACTTGTTTTACAGTTATTTGACTTTTTCTACTTTCTTTTTGTATTTGTAGGTATTAAAATATATTATTGTTATTATACATTCATAATAATGCATTAGGTACTTTTACCATTAAGTGACATCTCAACCGTTTGGTAGAGGTCTGTAATTAAAAAACTGTGGGGTCTGTAAAAATAAAAAACATTGATTCCTGATATTAGTGCCCCAATAACATAAAAAATGTAAAGAAATAATTTTTCCATAGCTTTTTTCTTGGTGAGGACCTTAAAGGGTTAAGAGTTTGCCTTCAATACATATGTGCAGTGAGAGAGAGACAGGAAATAGGGGGAATAGAGAAGGGGAATGACATGAAGTAATGGTCTGGCCTGCGGGAATCTAACCGGGGACCTGCTGCTTCAGGAATCTAACCGGGGACCTGCTGCTTCAGGTCCCACAACTACCCGGTGCTACTGGAAGGTAGATGCATGTGGTAATCTCTCAAGCAATTGTTGAAATTTTTATTATTTGTTTAGCTGCTGGGTTTTTTTCTTCAGGGAGCTGGTTATTTTTTGGGAAAAAAATATGTTGAAAGTAATGCATACTGTATTGTACAGTAAAAAGGAAAAAAAAAAGAAATGCGTTGCACACATGAAGCAAGCCCACTCACATAGCTGAAAAGATGTGGTAATGTGTAATTTTTGTAGAGCAAATGTTCAGATTTTGGCTCCTGTTTGTATTGTTGTTGTTTCAATCTCTGTGAGCTGGTCAGGTTGAAAATCTATTTTTACAGAGATGGACAGTTTTTGTTGCACATATGTTCAATATATGAAATAAATTGCATTCGCATTTGAATGCAAAAGATGTGTGTGTGTCTGTGTTGGGGTCCGGGGGGGGGGGGTGGGGGGGTCTAAAATTCCGTTACGTACAAAAGGGGGGCCTGGCAAAAAAAGTTTGGGAACCACTGGTTTACAGTAAGTCATTGGATTCATATGTGTCAAAATTCCTGTGGAAGAATAAAACACCACGTATTAGTTTGAAGACATTACAAAAATTAAAAGAATGTGGAGGTTTAGAGTTACCTAACTTCCAGTATTACCTCCTAGCGAATAAACTACAGTATATTTTGAAATGGTTGAAAAATCCTTCTTTAGATAGCCAATGGCTGGACTCAGAGCAAGTGTTTTGCAATGATCTGGAAGTCTCAGAGTTACCATTTATTAGTCAAAGCATTAAACATCACTAATGTTTCAAAAGCATTAATATTAGCACAACTCTGACAGCCTGGTGGGAATTCCTTAAAGGAGCTAAAGTTTCACTTTTTCCATGTGACCGCCAGTGTTGTGCTAGTTACTGAAAAATAGTAACTAGTTACCATTACTAGTTCATTAAAAAAGTAACTCAGTTAGTAACTCAGTTACTTAGACCAAAAAGTAATGTGTTA
Source organism: Cololabis saira (assembly GCF_033807715.1). Classification (NCBI taxonomy): domain Eukaryota; kingdom Metazoa; phylum Chordata; class Actinopteri; order Beloniformes; family Belonidae; genus Cololabis; species Cololabis saira. Next base: position 32,084,535 of record NC_084597.1, on the reverse strand, counting down.
CTATGAAAAGTAACTATTTAGTTACTTTAAATAAAAACATTTTTTTAAATGCTCCCATTAATGCCCCTCTAGCCGTCATTTCAGCATGGTACTGTATGGATTTGCATTGTGCATCGTGTTCTGCATTCTGATTGGCTAAACAGTCTCCCTGCTTCTTCATTTCCTGTATCAATAACGTTGGTCAAATATAACCAATGGTGGCATGTCGGTTTAAGAATAAGAATCTTTTTGCCCAGAAGAAAAAAGAGCGACAAAACGACCCATAACTATTTTCTTCTCTCGAAAAAACACACTTGCACCACGGGCTTTACGAGAAAAAGACGCTACAGCGCGAGTCGGGATGCAGCGGCGCAGAAGAGCAGTGGAATACATACGAGGCGGTGCTGATCTCCGCAATTTGAAGCCTTCTATAATAATTGTAAAAAGAATTTCACTTATCACGGGTTCTTTTTGGAACGTAATCCCTGCAAAAAACGAGGGATTACTGTAATGACAATATCTCTATGTTGCAAAACTCGCCTTCTCATGACCGTCATGTTTTTGAATGCTCACACACACACACTACATTTCCTCTGGTCTCCGCGTGTGGGGAAAAAAAGGTTCACTGTAGCCAGACATAACGGAGTAACGCACCGTTTGGTAACGGTTACTGCGTTACTGAATTTAAAAAGTAATGTGTTAGAGTATTAGTTACCGCAAAACTAACGGCGTTACTGTAACGCGTTACTAAATAACGCGTTAGTCCCAACACTGGGAGAGGGGCACACACCACCCACGTTCCCTCGCCGGCCCGGGCCTGGCGGGACTCGCCGCGCAGCCTGGGGTGCCTTCTGGCGGTGCTGGACCCCCCCTGGGGAGGGGGAAACGATGCGTGAATGTGCGTCTTTGTCGGTGAAAATGCGGTATGAAAGGGTCCTGGAGGATTTGGGCCTCCATTGGCAGGACAACAAAATTTTATAATTCATTATAGGGGTGGGCGATATGACCTAAAATTAATATCACGGTATTTTTCATCTTTTGAACGGTGACGGTATAATATCACGGTATTTTTTGGTACGCTTTGGGAGGAGTAGCCTGTCCTGTCCCTTTATGTGAATAAGGTTAATATTTTTATATATATATATATATATATATATATATATATATATAATATTTTATATATATTATATTATATTATATTTATTTTTATTATATTATATTTTAAATATTTTGTAAACCTGTCTTAAAATGTAATACTGGACCTCGGTTGGGCTGGTTGGACAGCGGGTGGTGGAAAATTTCCCTTAATTTTAAATCCAAAACTTGACAGGTTTATGCCATGAGTATTCATATAGAGTAATCCCTTGTTTTTCGAGAGGGTTACGTTCCAAAAAGAACCCGTGATAAGTGATATTCACATAGTAGCAACCCTTTTTTTTTTAATATAATTATTATACAAAGCTTCAAATTGCGGAGTTCAACACCGCCTCGCACGTATTCCACTGCTCTTCTGAGCCGCTCCATCCCGACTCGCGCTGCAGCGTCTTTTTCTTCTAAAGCCCGCGGTAAAGGTGTGTTTTTTCGAGAGAAGAACATGGTTATGGGTATTTTTTGTCACTCCTTTTTTCTTCTGGGCAAAAAGATTCTTTTAAACCGACATTCATTAATTTTTTCTCCATCTTGAAGTGGGTGACTGGTATTCCAGCAGGTTGAAACAGCGCTCTGCGCTCCGCTGCCGTCAAAGACCCGCCCAGCTCCACTTCTGATTGGCTAGTGTTAGTTTGGTTGAGCGCCAGAGCTGCTTTCCTCTCATTCCATTGGTAGACGAATACGGTTGACTAAGACTTTTTTTTTTCTCTCAAACTTTTTTTTTTTTTTTTTTTAAGCAGTCAAACTCGCACGCCGAGAAAAAAAACTCCATACGCCGGGGATCCGGCACGGTGCCGGAATACTTTAAGCCCTGTCATTTCTTACTACTCTTGTCGTAAGGTGTAGCAGCAGTAAGGATGCCTGCAGTGAAATCTGTGTACTCTTGGGACGTGCGCAGCGGTCCCAGCGGGACCAGCTGCTGGTCGCACTTGCGCTCGTTTTGGCCCGGGTTGCCTCTTCATATTCACGGGCGTGCGTGTTTTTTAAGTGATGAAACAGGTTGCTTGTGTTTCCACCTCTTGCTGTCACA